>NC_092020.1:24362341-24662341 GCF_042242105.1 Pempheris klunzingeri | reverse complement strand
GCAAACGAAACATATCTCACATCTGACGCAACTGCCAAGATCAGGTCCTTTTGGCTGCAGGAAATACTTTGTGCCATTTAAAAAGCAATAAAACAAACAATCAACAATATTTGGACTTACAGTATATCACAGCCAGGAAACTATACAACCCAAGGTTGTAACAAAGTTCAACACCTTTAAGAGTGCAGAGGGAGTGAGAGAAAGTGAGATATATATGGACTGAGTGTGAAAGGTGGGGGGGCTCCGAACATGAGCTCATGACTGCAGCATTAGGGTAACATTAGTGTTAAGTGCTCGTAAAATCCCTCTTTTTACTCTGCATTACCTCAGAATGTGTGGGCGTGAGCAGTGAAGTCAATAATATACCTGTTATGAAAACCTTTATTTTATTTTTTTTTCCAAATGATTTTAATGAAACTTCTCAGAACAGAACGGAGAAAATGTTCAAGATCAACATCTCCGAGTGCCACCAGCTTGCACACACACTCACACGGACTATTTCCAGCAGCAGGAAAGATACTAAATACTATTAGCCGCAGTGCCAGCGGCCCACACAGGCACCACTAGCATGTAGATACTCCACTGTGTGTATATCTACATCAGCAGCTTGGTCAAACTCTGCAGGATCCTTCAAGCATAGGTGCCCCTCCAGCATTCGCTTTACCTGTGCAGGGCTCTTCGGTCGACTTAGCAATGATAAATATGTAACGTACAGTTAGACCTTCAAAATAAAGCTTGAGGTAACAAAACTGCTTGGTTAGGTAAAGAAAAGAGATCATGGTTTGGGTTCAAATGGTCATCAGCCATCATCCATTTGCAACCCTCAAATGTTCAGAATTGTGATAAAATAACTTCTGTACGTTAGTTTAGGAGAAGTTTAATGCTAAATGCTCAGCAGGAAGCTTTCTTCTTCTTCCTCCACATAAATTCAAAAAGTCACAGTCAGTTTCAACAAGTGTGGGGACAAAAACAACACCACCTCTAAATTCAAAAGAAGGACTAATTGAACTGATAAAATACTGTAATAATGTGGGCCTGAATTGCCCAAACCTGTGTAATTTATAACTTTAACGGAAAAGAAAGAGCACACGTTGGGTTGCCAGTAAAAGCATCATGTAACGTATGTGCTGCAAATGTAGAAAAGTGCTATTAGTTAGAAAGAATGATTTTAATCTACTGTATGAGAAATAAATCATCAAACTACACATTAAACACTTCATATAGCATAAAACATTTGCATTTTGCCGCTAAAAAACCCCCAAAGACAACGAGAACATCTCTTTGTGGCATCGTCACGGTTACAGCCTGCTTTCATCCCACATGTGATGTCATCGCCCCGATCGGCCCGCTCACAGGTTCGATTACACCAAGTCACACCAAGTTAGGCAACGTCCTGTTGTACTCTGCTCTGTGCCCTTCTGTGCTTTTACAGCTGGCTCCATTACATTACACTTTTTATTTTCCCAGTCTGGGGGCTAAATATCTCCCGTTAGCTTAACAGGCCCCCATGGTTGCTTGAACCGACGTGTATATATGCGTGTGTGTATGGTAATGTGTGTGTGTTTAGCTGCGGCGGGGGGTCAGACTACCTGGCATCCAGATGTGGAACAAGAATTTCTATTGAAACAGCTATTGTTTCCAACAAACTGTACAGATTGTGTGAGGCCGCCATTACTGCGGTAAAGGCAGCCGCAGTGACACTTCCAGGATACTGTAGGTAGCAGGAATATTAGTAACCATAAATAGATCAGGCAGTGGGGGAAATGATCAAATTTTATTATTGTTTTTATTTGTACTTCTACTTCAGTGTTTTTATTTGAGGCTTCTCATTTATTGAGTAGTCAAGGTGCAAAACTAATAGTGCTGGTTTGGGAAAACAGAACTTTAAGCACAGTTCATATTATTTTGACTGTAAAGACGATGAAAGTAAAAGACAGCGTCGGCTGCGGTGCCTTCCTCTCTTTCCATGAGGGCTGTATATCATGGCTGTGTCCTGGTTAGTTGTTTCTCAGACGTGTGGGATGCTTTTCTGTGCATTTAAATCAAGCAGCTTCAGTTTGGCTGCATGAATGAATTTGGAGTTGGTCAGATGTGACAACAGCAGATAAACAAACGTAATAAAACAACATTTCTTTCAAGCTAAGAATAATTAATTCTATGGATATCTGGTAAGTTCGATGTCGTAAAACCCTCACTGATCGGGTAAAAGAATCTTCTACACAGCAGATATGAAAGTTTTGACGGGAGGGTCGACAACATGGAGCTGCTGAGGCGAAAAGACGAAGATTCCCAGCGCTGCAGCAACGTGTAAATAACACAGCAGACTGACTCCTGGTTATGATTTTGGGGTCAAGATGCCATGTTCATGGCACTCTGTGAGATTAATGGGCTCCACTTATGAACTTGAATGCATCTCATTCCTTCTTTGTATCAGTTTTTCCAACTTAGCCTGTTGCTGCCCAGAAGTTGTTGTCTAACCAGTTGGAGAGCAGCAAGAAATGATAGCACGAAAAGTCCCCGAGGAGCAAATACATATTTTGAGAAATGGGAAGTCCAAAGGCTGCCAAAGTCTCTCTCTCTCTCTCTCTCTCTCTCACTATCACTCTCTCTCTCTCTCGCTCCGTTTCTCTGTGCAGCCGTTTTCCATTATCAGTGCCCAAACCAGCTTGTTAAAAAGAGTGAAACTCAAACCACAGTTTTGAAAATTACAGAATTCCTTCATAAATGCCCGGCCCTCCCCGCGGCTGTGCTGGGTTCAGGCTTGAGGTGAGACCGCCATACTACAACATACACACACACACACACACACACACATATAACATAACACATATATATGTAGAAACAGTTAAAGGTATATGCACACAAAAGAAATGCTGCACAGTACATACACATGAGCACACAGACACACAATTGATGCACACACACACACAATTCACAGAGAAATACACACACACACACACACACACACACTCGTCCATAGTAACAGCCTTGTGGTTACATCGCCCTCCTTCCTTCCCTTCTTTCAAACTTAAACCAGAGCCGTTTCCTACAACAGCTGAGGCTGCTGCATAGCAACTGGTCAGACCGCCCTAGCAACGACAACATTATCACTCATCTGACCTCTTTACGGCCGCATGCATGTAAAAATGACACGCCTCTTATTTTACACGTTTAGGGTTTGGTTTGGTGGTATATTTATTTATTTATATACGTGTTCTGTTGTTTCTTACATTGAAAACGTTACCTGTGGCGCTGCTTCACGAGAAATGTTGAACTGTTATTTGTATGCGTGTGAGAAATCAAATCTGAAACGACACTCTGTTTCTCTACCGTTTAATTGTCTGTGTGTACCCTCCCGCCGCCAAGCTCTTTCTCTCCTGGCTAATACATTCCAATTATTTTCAACCGCTTCTACTTATAAAAAGTATTAAATTGCTTAAATCAAACAGCATTCAGGCTCAATCAGCGCAGATAGGATTAAAACATTTGGAGGTGGACAGCCAGTTTCTCCGTGTTGTGTTCAATTTTGCAGCTGATGCGGAGACAAAGCATTTAATACTGGACTAAGAAGTAAGAATAACACCAAACCACAAACGTTTCACACATACACGCCATTCACTCTCACTCTCCATGAGTAATTCTATGTTTTGCTTCAAGGGAAATTGGTGCACTTTGGCCATAATTGTTTCAAAACTGCTAGCTAATTATGACCTTTTGAAAACAAAGTGTACAGATTGAATGTGACATTTTGCTGCGCCTGCAGAATATAAACGCCCTCTTGCACTGGCTGAAGCCCAGTAAAACCTAATAATGAAAACAACCATGTCCTAACTAGTGCTTTAACTGAACTGGAAGGCTCCATATTCACAGGTTCCTGCTCACTGACCCGCAGCACAAAATAAAGCTCACAGTTTGGTACAATAAGACTCAGACGGTGTCCCGCAGCTTTATTCAGGATGATGTTTTCATTGTGCCAACATGGTGACGTGATTAAAAGTCAAATCACATCATAGTCGGCTTTGAATCACACAGCATACAGCCATCCTTCATGTTCTGGATGCATGTGTTGCAATCAAAGGTGCCTAATAATCGTCAGACTCGTGCAGTAAATCATACAAGTGCATGTTTCCTAAGAACGACATGTCAGAACAACAGAAAGATTGTTGAACTAAGTGAATCTGCTGGTGAAGACTCGAAAGATTAGGAAGAAGTAAACAGACCTTGAGTCAAAAATGTTGCCGACTTTATTGTCAGCTTTTTAATTCCTCCTCTACAACAAGTGACAGCAAAGGAAAACTGTGTGCAACATCAAACCCTGTTTTGTTTGACCTTACCATTTTGTGATTAATGCACCGTCTCTGATATTTGTATCTGACTTATTTCAGACCATGATCTGTTCCTAACCCTAACCAAGTGGTGCCTATAACTAACACAATTGCTACTGAAAACTGATAAAAATGCTAATAAAAGTAAACTGAAATATATATAGGTTAACAATGTACTTTACTGTTGGTCTCACATGGGAACTGAATCCCACTCTCCTCAGTTTAGTGGTTATGTTTTGCTTTTCCTAGATGTTTACACTGCTTTTCTTTTAAGTACTTCTTTTTATATATATATATATATATATTTATAGTGGCTTAAACCTGAGAGCGACAATTCGTACCCTCCCATGTGTGAATGTGTGCTGGTATGACAACAAAGTTCCTTGAATCCTTGAAAGACCTGCATCTGCTCTTTATAATGAGCGACCGAGCGTCCCACAACTAAACCAACCAACCACAACACCCACCCTCTGTACCGGCATCAATACTGCAGGTACACTGTGCATTTCATCTAATGTTCTTATTTATACCGGTCTATTATCACCCTATTGTAATATATTGTGGTGCGAGGTTTACATAACGTGTTTCCATAACTAAAATATTTCTTACTTTGTCATTTTTATTGGCTGTTTACACGCAGGTGCATGTAGCAAATATCATCTGCTTCTAAACGACTGCACTGAGAATTTCACGGCTGAATTATTGCACAAAATTCAAAGTTCTTCTAGTTTTACTGGCGCAGAGGAGAACAGACAGGACAGCGGAGGAAAGTGGGCTCATAAAAAGACGTGAGAGCTTCTCACAGTTACAGGGAGGTGAAAACCATTAAGTTCTGCAGTAATCAATGCATGTGTGTGTGTGTCAGAACAGTTTGTAGAGAATTACACACATGATGTCACTTCAGATACAGAAAGGCATGACTTCAGAAGTTGGCGGACACACACACACACTCACACACACACACACACACACTCACTCACACACACAAAAAACATTCACTAGAAATATTTCCAGCGCACCGCCCGTCACAGTGCATGGCTTTCAATGGAGCATACTCCAACATATTCCAACCATCTGTCATGATGATTTGAGAAGAAAAGTAAGTTCTTACAACTAAAGCAGCACTTAGAAAACAAAAGACATCCATGTGTGTTTCATTGTTCCCTTAAAATAGTCCTCTGCTACCATCTGCTGAAGAAAGCAGGGAATTAAACTGTAATGACGCCTCTGACATCATGATTTCATCATTTTCACTGTATATATATTCACTACTGACAAGATTAAATCAGATATCAGGCTGTAAATAATTAAATATGCTGCATATGCAGTACATATTGAGTTGTTATCTTCTATCTGACGGTCGCTTCACTGTCAGGGATATTTGTATAATATGAGTTTCTGATTTACAGATGTGATTGAGGACTTTTGACTCCCAAAACTTTCTCTTTTCATCCCCAGTTTTAAGTTTCTGAGCTTTCACTGTTTCCACTTTGCTTCCTGTCTCTGCATTTCGTTCATATCCAGGTTGCATCAACACCAAACTTCCAGGTTTGCACTTTAAAAATCTGCAGATAGCACTTTTTCTCAGCTGCTAAGAGGCTGGTGTGCCTCCTCCTGACCCTGACATGGTTAAAGCCGTGGACCTGGAGCACAGCCATAGACAACACGCCGAATCACTGCTGTAAACATGGCTGCTAAAATGACTGTTTGACTGAAGTAAACTACCGAGTGTCCTGACATGTCCTTCAGCCCATTTCAAGCAAACATGAGGTTGTTTTGTTCATGAAGGAATCCATGGATTTAGGCCTGCAGGAGCCATCTTTGATTCATATTCAAACCTCGATTGTCATCCAGAAAGCTTGTCTGTACGTGTCTTCACATACTTGAGAGCACTAACCAGCAGAACATCAGGATAGAATGAAAAGTTATTCATGGACTGTAGATGTGTGTTTTCTTACCTGGACTTGCTCCAAGCCAAACACTTCCCTCTTTCTTTCCAAACTTGCCTCCCTCGAGCCGTCCAATAGCTGCTCTCATTTTCTTCCCTCTTCCTGGTCACCTGACGTCCCCGCCCACCTGCACACCTGCTTCCACTTTCTCATCAGTCCAGCACACACACACACCTTTTCCCCAGTCGGCTGCTGGATTGTTGAAGTTGCCATGTTTCTTTGTGTCTCTAGATCCTGCAGATATATCTACATATATATAATAATAATAATAACAGGCTCAAATGTACTGACAGGACTACAGGACTGGACCTAAGCTGTCTCCACTTGTCCCCCTGCACTGAATCCATGTTCAGAAGGTCCTGAGCTCCATACAAACCTGCACAGCATGTCAGTAACTGTGTGCTGTTCCTCCCACCACCATCAGGTGGCGCTACTGCTGTACAGAGTGGAGCAGAATAACCAAGGTAACATCATTTCCATATTAAAACAAAAGTTTTCTGATATGTGGTGGTTTTTATAAGATTAGTTTCAGATTAAGTTAGATATTAAGTAGTCCTCTTTAAATTTATCTTTTAACATCATTTTTTAATTGAATCTGTCGTTGGTTTTATTCAGTTTCTTCCGGTTACATTTAACTACTGAACCATATTGTTAATTTTGATTTTAACATTTTCTTATTTTCCTTTTTTTCATCTTGCTTTTATGTATTATTGGATTAAATTATGTTTTGTTGCCTTTTATGTATTATTCCTTTAATTGAAGCAGTTGTAAACCCATCTGTCCCCGCTGGAAAACACTTTGGATCAACTTCCACTGTCTTTAAATACACTTATGAGTATATAAATAAAAGTGACTAGACTTGGCATAAGATTATTACTACTGGACAAGTTATTTTAAGCAGCATCACCAAAAGACCCTGAGAGAGTGTTAAAGTTTCTGCTCAGCTGTCTGGATACAGAGAGATTCAGTATGTCAATCAAAACTAATTCACTTTAGGTTTTCAGAGCTTGATTTGAAATCTGGAAACTACAGCTGAAGAGGAGACGGAGGATCAGAAAAGGTTAAAAGCATATCTGCATGTAACACACACTCCAGAGGACACGCTGCATCTCTGTGTGATTCATTGAGCTGACAGAGAGAAAACTCAGACTCCTGTCTGAAGCTTCTCAAGTCTTCAGGGACCAAATGTCCTCTGATGGTCACAGGCAGAAAGAAAGTGTGTGTGATACCACGTGACCGCCATGAGGAGGCAGTGTCGGACCACACTGTCAGGTGGAGCAGGTCCTCAGGGGCACAAGACATGCACGAGCAGAGTAGAATAAAATAGAAAACAATAGATAACTGGAAAAACTCCAATGTATTAATCTAAAAAGCCCTGAATTATATGATTTTTATTTACTACTTTGCTACAACTACCACTTACTCATTACTCATACCACTATTAGTCTAATACTACTACTACTAATGATAATAATACTAATAATAATAATAATAGATAATAAATAATAATAATAATAATGATAGTAATAATAATGATAATGATTTTGATGATGTGGATCATTTCTATTTCTAACAAATGATTTAAATTCATTTGATTTAAGACCCCCCTCCCTCCTCCTCCCCTCCCCTCCTCCCCCAATCCGCTCCAAATTTGTCCCGCACCTTCCCGCACGCTGATTGGTCCGCGCTCTGATTGGCCTGCCCTCTGATTGGCTGAAAGTTCCGCACTCGGACGCTCCGTCCACGCAGTTTGTTTTCTCGCCTGCGGCTGAGAAGTGTTGTGTGAGCCGCTGCTGGAGGCGATGTGGATGTACTGCCGAGGCTTTTATTCACTGGATAAGTGACTATTGAGTCTCTCCTGGAGGAGGAACCAGCAGACGGAGGGCTTCTCCTTTATTTCCTCCTGGGTTTCTCCCTCCGGCTCCTTCCCTGCGGACTGTCATTCAGAAATACTACAGCCTCACGTGTTTGACCTCAGCCTGGATCTTCTCCACATTCACTCATGTTCTCTGCAGCTTTCTCTGGTTAAGTAGACCTTCCTCTCACCACAGCTCTCGGTGACAGACGCGTCTCTGTTCATGGTTCCTGGTTTGAATCTCGTCAGTAGATGATAGACGTTTTCGAAACCTTCAAATTACTGCAGAGGAGGTGAAGAAGTATTTTTTTTTTTTTTTTTTTCTGGATAAAGGCATGGTGCAGCTCATCAGAGGGTGACACTGTGGATACCTCATCATCTCACAGTAAGTCAAAAGTCATTTTAACAGAACTTCTGTCTTTACCTCCTTTTCCTCTGCGGCTCTGATCCTGTTTAAAAGTTTAATTCCTCATCATTTGTGTCATATTCCTAATAATAATAATGATAATAATAATAATAATGAACAGTGTCAGTCCACAGGTGTTGGTGCCTGAAGTGAAGTTTAGCCTCATGTGTGAAGAACAGAGTTTAAACATGTTACAGCACTGAAGGTGTGAGGTGGCTGCAGCTATAGATAGACTGTCATTATGCCACTGTGTTTGAATGCAAAGGAAACAACTCTGTGATGATTTATTTTAGTTAATTGTCTTGTAATTTGTTGATTTTAAACTCCTGATAAGTAAAGACTAGATTAGACCTCCAGTCTGTGATCTAATGTAAAGAGATCCAGGGCTGCAGGCTCTCCTCCTCCTCCACCTTTTAAAGAAACTTTTGGATTTACAGCCGCTTTGAGCTGTTTATTGTAAATATGTGGAGTTAATGTTGTTCTCCCAGTAGAATAACTGTGAAAGTCTGACTGTGTTTGGCTGAAAATCCTCTCTTGATTGCCACAAATGAACTTTCCCGCACTCTTAAGCGAGAGCTGAGACGCCGAGGTTTACAGACGGATCCTGATCAAAGATGCAGCATGTGAGGGACTGAAATCAGATCTCATAAAGGTTCAGGGAAGAATTTATGTGGCGGAAAGATTAAAACCACTGTAAGGAGAGACATATGGACAGGTGGACGGAATAAATCTGGAAGAAAAAAAAACAGTTTGACTTCCAGAAAATCTCTGCTCCTGTGTGATGAACAGCTTTATTTTTTCTGACTGCGGCCGACTTTTCGTTCCAAATAATGTTTCAAAGACAGAACAGGAGAGATGAAGTGAGAGCGCGTGTTCTTTCACCTCCCATCAAACATAACCTCTGGAAACTTCAGCCTGATGGCTCCTGGAATCGTCTGCACTCACGGTGTAATAAGAAACACGCTCGCCTCTCGGTTTTCTATTTTATTACTCGCCTGTATTAAGGAATAATTTGCTTATTTTCTTTCAGGCTCTCCTACTTTGTCCTCTTCTAAAATTCAAGGCAGGATTTCACGTGGATGTTCGCCAGCTGTCAGCCAGTTGGTTCTAAATGATGTTTTAATTCCTTTGTGCTGGCAGTTAAATAAGTTATACGTTCTACTGGGACAGTGTATTAGCTGAGTTATATACAGACAGATTCTAAAAGATTAAAATGCACCATCTTAAATATAGAAATGTCACCTGTAAACATGTTTTTCTCTTGTTTGGTTCCCCTACAGATCGAAGAGGCGTTAGTCTTCCTGAACATTGATCCACCATGGAGCTTCACCGGCTCTTTCTGTTGCTGCAGACGGTCCTGATGTCCACAGCTGCCAGGGGTGAGTAACAGAAGCACTGACTTCACCACAGACCTGCGGTATTTACGCTCGTCAGTACCAGCAGAGAGATCAATCACTGCAGCTGACTTCACTATCTGGCAGTTTTTTGAAAGGAGCTTTCCAAAGGCTCACCTGGCGTGGAGGGAATTTACTGGAGTGAAATCACTACATCGGTGTCACTGCGCTGTTCCAACCTCAGGAGCATTTGTGCTGCGATCATTAGAGCTGAGAGTGTGATGGAAGGACAGCAGTAGCTCCAGGAGGGAACCTGCTCCTCTGTCTTTTTCTTTTCGTCTCTTTGTTTTCCTTTTTTATTGGCTCATCCCGACCTGATGCATGCGCTCAGATTCTGCAGACACTTCCTCGTCCTGGAGGGAACGTTGCATAATAACTGCTTGTTCTCTGTAGATAGTGATGGTGAACTTTTGAGTCAGACGCTGTCCCCTCCTCTGACAGCGGTGTGGTTTTCTACCCCTCCTGGTTATTTTGCCAGAACACCACCCCGTCGGCTGTAGAGTACGATTTAATCTAAGTGGAACAACCCCACAGGGAGGTCAGTGGTCACACGTGGTGCCCTCAGTGCTCTGCAGCTTCTCTCAATGAAACTAAACATAATAAAAAGAAGCAGCCGCTACAGAAACTGTTTATAGATGAGAACGGCCCCCAGCCTGCAGGCACCATGGGCAGACAGTAGTGGAGTTGGCGCCCGATCCCGAGATCACACCGATGATGAGTTTTCAGCAGGAACAAAGCTGCATTCAGCGAGGCGAGGCCGAGCCAGCGTGCAGACACGGGGCCGAAAGTAAACACAGGGCCATAGACCGCAAAGAGATGAGATTAGATTAGCCTATTAGGGATGTTTGCTGTGCAATGCCACAGCATTTCCTCCCCCTCACCGCCTGCTGTATGTCAATGAAACCAGGGCAGGCAGCAGAGGGAGGGAGGGAGGGAGGGAGAGAGGGAGGGAGGGAGGGAGGGAGGGAGGGAGGGAGGGGCAGGCAGATGAGGAGAAAGAAAAGAGAGAGAGAAGGCAGCTTTTGGACGTGTAATGAGTAATAATGGATGGTAAGAGAGAAAGAAGGGAAAGGTGGGAAGTGGACGAGGGAAGGAAACGGATCCTAGGAGAGGGTGTGAGAGAGGGGGCAGGAGGGCATGAAGAGGACGGAGGGGACGACATGCCGTAATGAACCTATTAGAAACTTTTCCCTTGTCTTGTGATGGGCCGTATGAGCACTGGAGGAATCAGACTGACGCTGCAGTCAGAGTGTGTAGAGAAATAAAACGAGTCTGTTTCCTTTAGTCTTTTAGCAAAGAGACGTAGTTTGTTTGCAACCTAATTGTAGCCGTTGTTTTTATTTCACTTAAAACATGGACTGAAGACACGGCAGCTGAAAGACGGTGCGTGTGTGTGTGTGTGTGTGTGTGTGTGTGTGTGTGTGTGTGTGTGTGTGTGTGTGTGACACTGGGTTGCGGTGGCCCTGTGGTCTGAGGTTCAAACCATGTAATTGTGAATTTGTGGTTTTGAACTTGAGTAATGCAGCATGTCATCTACTCCCTGTCTGTATCTCACATTTTACATTCCCTGTTTATGACATATAGTGTAACGTTTAATGTCTGATTATCTGAAACGTGCACAAAGCTGAGTTTTTCTGAACGAGGAGTTTGCTATCTTGCAAAAAAAATCTGCAAATTTTCTTGCAAACGTTATTAGGAGCTTTGTCCAAGATGTTCCACTCTACCCACCACACATTCCACCAAACCATTGTGTATATTACTCGTGGCTTTGCACTTTTTAAATGTTGCATATTGCCCGAAAAAGACAGAAATATTGCTTTGTTTCAGCCCCGTTTGGCCACAATAGCGACACAAAGATGTTTGAGAATCATCCTGGTGAAACACTTGGACTTGGCAGTGATCTACCAGTGGCCACATCGCTGTTGAAGCAGGTTTATGCTCAACATGGTGTCCCCGACGTACACCCAAAGTTATGTCTGCTGAAGGGTTGTTTTTATTTTAGATTTACACATCATTAGTTCAGCCAGGCCACAAGACATCGGCAGAGTTGAGCCAAAACAGGCTGCGGACGCATGGAGATGTTATAAAACGGCCACACATACGAAACAGACTCGTCTCCTCTTGTGCTGCTTTTGTCTTAATCCACCTTCAGCACTTGGTCGCTGCCTGGCATTTTGTGGAATTACTGCAGCGTGCAACACATTGATGATGAATGCCACTGTGCTTGTAGCTCATAAAAACAAAGCCTTAGTTGGCAGATAGGAGTTGGAGGCTGCACCTGGAGTCTGCAGTGTCCGTCTAGAGCTGAAAAATAAAGCCTCTAAGTATCAGAATGAGCAAACAGAACAAACCTTTGCACTAAAGGTCTATATTAGAGCCTTTGGGTTTGGGCCAAGTGGGACTGTGCAGACACTTAAGCTACTTAACTAATTCAGAAGTGATGAAAATGACCAATTCCTTTTAGAGTTTAATTAATAGATACCAGAAATACAAATAGATTTAATGATTGTTAATGGTGGTTGCTTTTCTCCGGGTGTCCTTGGAGTGTAGTACACTTTCAGTGTAGTTTGGCGAAGGGAAGCAGTACCAGTGGAAAAGCTGAGGGCTTTGCTGGATGGACTGTTGCAACGGACTGAGATGAAGAGCTTTGTCCGAGTCCTAGGAGGAGGAGGAGGGATGGAAGAGAGCTGGAGATATAAGAGGAGGCAGACACACACAGATTAGCCCAGAGATAGTGATGGAAAGAGATAAAGAAGCAACATTTATGGCCTCATTGCAACAGATATAGACTCACATAAACCACACTCGGAGGCTTGCACAACCTGAACCAGGCCTGCGTGTGTGTGTGTGTGTGTATGAGTGAGTGTGTGTGTGTGTGTGTGTGAACAAAATACTCCCAAAATACTTTTTACACTGAGAGATCAACTGAACTGTATCATCTGTTTGCTAAATATGAAGCTGAAGCTGGGGGACGGTTTCTTGGCAGGGTGCAGTGACTTCCTGGAGTGTAATATGTTAACGAGTGAGCTTGACAGGTGGAATTTGTTAGCTTATGTTAGCTCTTTCCCTCTTTTTCCAGTCTTTATGCTAAGCTAAGCTAAGCTAAGCTAGCCGTCCCGTGGCTGTAGCTTCATACTGAACTGTCTGCTGTTGTCTTACTGTGGGTCTTATTGTCTGTGAGGTCTGGTACTGGTGTAGGATAATAAAGTTGTTTTGAACATGATCTGGTGGTTTAAATAGCGGAATGGATCCTCTTATCTGTCTCTTGGCAAGAAAGCAAATTAGTATGATTATATTTCTTTAAAAGCAGCAGGACAGTGAATTCCTGACACCTTCTTGTTGTGTATTTTTCCTCCTGGCCAAAGGCAGCACACTGATGCTTCATTAATATTAGTAGAAGTATCCGCCAGTCCGTTCCTCTCCAGCATTTAGCAGATTTACAAAGAAACCTGTTTTTATAGCAGCAGATGTTTTTAAAAAACGGACCAGACTTTGTCTTTAATGCAGAAACTCTCTGTGGGCTGATAATGAGGCAGGTGAGGAAGAGTACAGCCGAAAACGTTAGACGCTTGGAATCCACTGAACAGATCAAACATTTGTTTATTGGTTCAGGTGTTCGCACACACACACACACACACACACAGATGCATACATTAATTGTGCATTGATGTGAAATGCCACGTGTGTGTCAGATGGTATAGACGTAAGCCAGCTGCTAAACACTTCAAGGTCAAACGACTGGAGCAGGCCGGAGAGGAGGAGGATGACTATGATGATAATGTGATTATGGAGGTTTTCATCGTTTCTTTAGCGTACATCACCTCCTCACAGGCTGTGAGCCTCCTCTTCCCCCGGCCCTTTGAAGGAGACTCAAAAATGAAAGGCATTAGATGATGAGTGTGGGTTTGTATACAGCGTTTCCTGATGCACAGCTCTGTCTAAACAATCTAATGTTTTCCGGGTGATCGTGCCGCATCGACCACCCATCGTCCGGAGGGGAGGGGAGAAAACAAGACACAGACACGGAGAGGAGAGGGTTCGTTTGTTGTAACACAAAGGGGGATGAAGCCGCAAAACATGTTTTAAAAAAAAAAAAAGCATCCTCATCGTTCATCTTCATTTGGCAGTGAGGGAGGACAAGAGAGTGTCGTCACTGCAGACAGACAGACAGACAGACAGACAGGCAGACAGGGCAGAGAGTAAACAACCACATGCACAGATGCTGAAGACGTATACAACCCATAAATATGACCGAACACATGTAAGCACACACACACACACACACACACTTAACAACCTCCTGTCCCACACACTCATTACTGAGGAATGTAATTAGCACGCTAACACTAACAGTGATGGGGAGGAGGAGGAGGAGGAGGAGGAGGAACTAGATGGTACTTCTCTGGGTGTAATAAATGGGATTGGTGTGTGTGATTTAGGGCTGCAGCTAAAGATTGTTGTACTTACCGATAAATCGCTGCAGTATTCTCTGGATTAATCCATAAAATAGTGAAGAAAGTCCTTCCCAGAGTCCAGATCGATGTTCCAATATCTTGTTTTTACTGTGACCAAGACCCCAAAACCCAAAGATAGATATTATATAATAGAGATTCAGCTGTTAATCATACAAACCACAGAAAAGCAGCAAATCCACACATATATGAGAAGCTGGAGACAGAAAATGTTTATCAGCTTATCATCAGTCAGCTGATGAAAAGCTTCCTATTCATTTCCTGTTGGTCATTGAATTGTTTCAGCTCTAATATTATTTACCTGCTGGGTCAACTTCAAGCCTACCGGCATAAGAAGTGGTCAAACCTGCAGGGCTTAGAAAAGAGTGGCCAAACATTTGCATTAACAGGTATTATGAAGTCCTGCACCACTAAATACTGAGATCAGGTGAAACATTTCTGCTGCCTGAGCAAGTATTTCAGTGTGGAAAGCAAAGGCCAGCACCTACCAATGGGTTAGAGATAACTAATAAATAAAAAGGGTTAATCTTTAATGAATCATGTCAAACTTGAAGTGAAGCTACACACATATAGTTTATTTTCCCACACGCTGCTGTAAATGAAAGCTTAACTAAAGTAAGCACTCATTAACTGATGTAATCAAACTCATTGTGCTGGTTGCATCTGTCTGCCTGTTCATGTGAAGAAGGGAGGAGGAGGAGGAGGAAGAAGAAAGCATCTTGGTTCCTCATAGAGTAAACAACTGCATACCACAGACAGATGCTTCAAACACACAACTTCACCTCATTGTAAACTGACACAGTCATATCAGTAAACCCCCCCCCCCCCCCACACACACACACACATCTCCTCTGTTTTTAAGCATGCAGCGCGTCCTAAGTCACAGTTAACTGTCGTAAATACCATTTGACGTGCTGATAACCGTTATACGGCCTGGTGTTGGTGCTGGTGTTGGTGTTGGTGTTGGTGTTGGTGCTGGTGCTGGTTCTGGTGCTGGTGTTGGTGTTGGTGCTGGTGTTGGTGCTGGTTCTGGTGTTGGTGCTGGTTCTGGTGTTGGTGTTGGTGCTGGTTCTGGTGTTGGTGCTGGTTCTGGTGTTGGTGCTGGTGTTGGTGCTGGTTCTGGTGTTGGTGCTGGTGCTGGTTCTGGTGCTGGTGTTGGTGTTGGTGCTGGTGTTGGTGCTGGTGCTGGTGCTGGTGCTGGTGCTGGTGTTGGTGCTGGTGCTGGTGCTGGTGCTGGCCGTCTGTCTGTGCATTTTGATATTTGTTAACATTTTTGTTTTAGATTTGGCAAACCCAGCTTTTCTCTGCCTGGTAAACTGTAGATACTTAAAGTTCGAAGCTAAAACGCCGACCAAGGAGCTGATTTAGGGCTCATTTAAAAAAAGAGAAGACATCATCTCGGTGACTTTTACTATGAAGCTTAATTTATTCTTTCTTTCTTTCATTCTGTCCTTTTAAATCAGAGAAAACCAGAAACATTTGACACGTGCGTGTGTGTTTGTGTTTGTTGGTTACGTGGTGATTAACAGACAAAGGGAGGCTTCAAAGGGCACAAATGACTTTTTCAGTTCCTCTTGTTAAACTCAAATGTCAGATGGCCACATGGCGTCTTGTTGGGCGTTTGGAGAAGCAGAGCTGTGGCCGCTAGAAAAGAACCTGAAGGTTTCATCTCTTCGTTCTTCGTTCTTCTCGGATTTGGCTCGACATAACGTGTATGTCACATTTGAACATTTTAGTTTGCCTGTGTTTTAACCAGCACTGACATGAACCCATCTGCATCTTCTCACCCCCACACCCGACTTTTGCAACCAGCGCTCTCCTCCTCAGAGTTTTACAGGGCCTGTTAATGTTAAAGGCTATTAGCCCACATTTAGATAAAGTCAATGTTTGCTTTGACTTTGCTAATGGCGGGGTGGTAATGGGGCTGTCTGGACGTTCTCTGTGGGGGTTGATGGTGTGTCGCCGTAATGCGAGGATGTGATTTGTGTTTGTGGAAGGGGAGGGGGGGGGGCGCAGCAGAGAGATTAGCAACAGGAGAAGATAAGATGGCAGAAGAAGGCTTTGTGGAGAGAAATAGTGAGACACAAAGGGTGAAATGATAAAGAACGATAAGCTCTCAGCATACAGTTTTGCCCCTTTTGCCCCCTGAAGTGGCCACAAGGCTGGAAAAACCATCTTATGTCCCACAAGCTGACGGCATCACATGTTCTGTTTCAGCTCTTCATTGAAGCTGCATGATGTTTACACAGAGTCTAAAGTTCCCATATTTCTCTCTGTGTTTTTATGGCTGCGCTGTTTATTCAAATAGAAATCGTCTTGATGCCTTGAGCGTGATTTTTATACGTGTTTCCCCACAATTCAGGTTTTTTTTTTTTTGGTATCTTTGGAAACCTTTAACTTCCATTAATATGAATCAGGTTCTTTATGTCTGAACAGCGTGTCGGCTGCACGGCAGGAGTTTGGATTGAAACTGTGTGAGGTTAATGATCTCAGAAAGTTAAAGGACATCTAGAAGAAAGATTAATAAGAGACTTGCGTCCTATAACAGTGTGTATATGCAGAGGAAGTACGTGTCTGTAAGTCATTTCTGTTCTGTTCAGTCCTCATTTGACTTTCTTTCCACTTTCTAACATCCAAACACACCAAAACACACAAGATGTCTTGTCCTCGTTTTGCTGGGATAAGATGCTGCAGTTGTATTTCTAGATATGTTTTTTTTTTTTATTCCTCTTTGAATATGAGCCTCTTGTCATTGTGAAGTTTCTCTGTGTCTCTGTTGTTTCTCTTACTCTCTCTCCCCCCCCCCCCCCCCCAGTTTCTCTGCCTCTCTCCTACATAGTGCAGTATTGTGTGGGTCGTGGCGCCACAGTGCTGTATTGTGGTCTCAGTGGGGTTGGGGTATGTTTGGTCAGCGCTACAGCACTGTGGGTCAGAGGTCAGTCCGTGGATCAGGGAGGGGTCAGGGAGAGTGTGTGTGCCTGGGTTTGTGTGTTTTTCTATCAGTGTGTGTGCGTGTGTGTGTGAGATAGGGTCAGAGAAAGCACATGCCAGCACCAGAGGAGACTAGAACAACACACCAGGAACCCCACAGGACTACACACACACTCCACTTTCACTCCTTTATCTCAATTCAATAACCTCGTTATGAAGAACTGTTGGGAAGATAATGACTTCTATGCTTTCTCTCCATTATTGTAAGATTTGCAGCGTCGCCTGCAGTGAAACTCTTTGTTTTCAAGCTTAAATATGACATTTTTGTGTAAATTTAACCTTGTGTAGAATATCTTAACGTCAGCAGCTGTGGACGAGTGTATCAGTGGAGTTTTGTGTCTCATAAATGTCCCTTATTCAATACAGGACCATGGGGTTGTATAACTTCCCAGATTGTCTTTAGGTCTCTGCTGTGGAGGTGTAATTTATCAGATGTTTCGTTAACTCCGATACGACACGCCTGCGTGACCTTAAGTGAGATTTAGTAGAGGCAAGATGAAGGGGACGATTGAAGGTGTCCACAGAGTGACATTTTAGAAATGCTGAATGTCAGTTATAGTGATTGCAGTGAGCTGAGAAGCAGATTTCTAAAAACTGACCAAAGCAAAATGTATTTCCGTTAAAATTCCCCCCTGGTGGTATCTAACCATGCAGATAGTCGGGCTGTGTGATATGAAGATATTTGTCACAATAGAAAAACATCTAACATTTCATTTTGTGCATTTTGCTTGGACGCAAATCACAGCGGACATGACACAGATGCAGAGAGGAAATGTGCCTGAATGCAACTAAAACAAACATGGAGGACAGTGACTGTGGCACAGAACAGTGTGGTGTGGTGCTTTCTAGCAGGCAGCGGTTTTCATAAGGAACTTTTACTTTTAAAGATGAAACTGAACAGTAGAAAACAGGGAGGTCTGTAGAAGTGTGACTCACCTAATTGTCAGCACTCTGCTGTCTTCTCAACGTCTCTCTCTCCCTCTCTGATCTGCCTGTTTCTGTCTCTCCCTGACATTTTAATTCCTCTGCCACTTTCTTTGTCTCTGCTGGTTTCTCTCTCCTCTTGTCTTCCCTTCAATCAGACGCTTTCTAACCCCTTTAACCCCCACCTACCACACACACACACACACACACACACACAGTCTCCAGCTGTTATTCCTGATGGCGTTACAAATGAGATGTTGAAAGGTGATCGCTGGGACAGGAGACACAGACCCTTGTTTTTTTTTTGGGGGGGGCTTCAGCCTGTCAGATTGGGGTCTCGTGGGGGGGCAGTACACCACTCAGTGCAGCTGTGTGTGTGTGTGTGTGTGTGTGTGTGTGTGTGTGTGTGTGTGTGTGTGTGTGTGTGTGTTGTGGTATTGACTGTGACAGACAGAACGACCGAAACACAAGACTACCCTAAACCATAAATACCACCATTATGACCTCAGTCTCAACAGTGATTGACGTGTTATGGACAGTCAGCCTCCCTCTCTCTCTCTCTCTCTCTGTCTCTCCCTCTCTCTCTCTCCTCGGTTGTTTATCACACATACAGATGACCTTTGACCTCAGGAAGTGGAGGCTGATCAGGGGCAGGATGTTAAGGCCGACGGATTTAGGAAATACTTTTTGTAAGCTTTTGCTGCAGCTTCCAGCGATGACACATTGTGCTTGTTTTGTTGAGCTCTTATTCATGTCAGCTTTTGGTAATGTAAAGCCAAGGCATGGAGACATATTCATATATAATGTATATATGTACATGTGTTTTTCATATAGCAGGCTGCATTATTTAGACTAAAATTACAGGATTCTCAAGGCCACTACAATGCCTGTCTCTTGTTTTCACTGCCGTGTCCTACAAAAGCAGGAAATGCTGTGATACTCCTTATTTAAAGGATCAGAAATAGCAGTAAAAGAAATAGTCCCGGGCTGGTTTTTCCTTGTTGTGGCATGTGTTGCGGGAAGACCAGAAAACCTAAAAGTGGCACAAAGTTGAAAAGCACCACACATGAGGGGGACACTCGTCTCTTTCCGCAGTGCCAGCTGTCGATGTGGAATCCATACTGCAGGGGGAATGTGAGAGGAGTGTGAGAGATGTGGGGGTGGGTTCAGCAACACGGGGCCACATACACTGGTGACTGTGACTGTGTGGCCAAACAAATACATTTTTGTCATCTCAGACGTAGTACGGTGTCATCAGACCCAAAAATGCCCAAGAAGTTACTTAAATGTCAGGTTTGTCTACTTTAACGTTTGCCCCCAGTGTTGGATGCACACTGCTTGCATTACTGTGTTTTTTTTTTTTTTTAAGTTTGAAAAACTGTGGAAAACTGCTGCAGCCACGTTATTATTGCTGCCATGGAGGGTGGGGAGGGGGTGCAACACACAAAAGTGACTGTAAAGAAGGAGTACAGAGAGCTAAATGCTGCTTACCCTCTGTCCTCCACACAGCTCATCAGTCACTGCATGAACGTCGCATTCAGAACGTTGCAGACACATATTCTGCACGTGCTCGACCATCAGCACCTCTGATGAAATACACCGACACCCTCAGTCTGTCTTTAGAATTTGTGACTTTGATTTAAATCAGCTGAATTTCACTTGAAGTGCTAGAAGTCGTAGTTTTTCATTCAAATCTACAAAATCCTGATCCTTTTGGATGTAAAAATCTATGAAATTTGTGCAGGTAGAGAAATTGCCCTTAAATCAATGAACCAGATTTTGAAAATAGTCGACCTGGATTCAAAAAAAGTGAGTTAGTTCATTTTGTATATTGTCTATGTGCCTACTGCATGTCAAAGGGTATATTTTGGGAGTTCTTACTCTGGCAAAGCGAGGCCCAGAGCACTGAGAGTGTTGAGTGCTGCACAGATCGTTGAGCCCCGTGAAGCAAATGTGTGAGTTTTGGCCGTGGAAATAAAATTGACTCGACTTGGAGATTAATCCAATTCGGCGAAAAAATGTCAAGACTGAGCTCGAAACCCGCTGCTCGTAGACAAAAGCCAAAAGTTCATAACCTTGGAGACTTAGAGGGTGTTCTGACACAATGTGGTGCAACTATTTCAGGACTTCACGTGCAGCCAAAGCAGACAGCGCACCATGTGTTGATTATTGTTAATAATTTGAAAAGCAGCAGAGAACGGCGTGACTTGCATTTTTCCCCAAAGTAACACGCAGAACCTGACTGGATCAGAGTATCTCCAGATATTGGTTACAGCCACAGTGAACTAATCCTGGACATTAATCCCCTGCAAGTAACCACACAGTGCTGACGTCTAGCTGAAAGGCCTGCAGACCAGTTAGCTGTGTTAATTATTTCCCACTACACGGCCCTTCATCACACCGGTCAGCTCAGCGTGCGTATTATCCCGAGGTAATCCCTCTGTTGTGCCGGCACCATTATCACACGGGGACACAACAGGCCTATTCTTCCACATGTAATTAACAAAGGTACTTACGGGCTGCTTTCTGGGATTTAACTGTTGTGTTGTCGGGGCTTTAGAGAAAGGCAGTGAGATGTGGTGCAAAAAATGGAGAAGGTGGGGGGGGGGGACAGGAGAGCCCTCAGATCGGCGCTGTCGTGGAGGTTTTGTTGTTGTAGCTGCAACCGAGCTGGAGTCCACGTGTTAAACTGAAGTTTACTCTATTTTCTGTCTGCAGCTCTCAGTCGTAACAAGTTTTACCAAGTGTGGAATCTAAGTGGGACTCTGAAGGACTGGTAGCGTCAGCTTGTCATGAACTAAGAGTAGCAGCTCTGTTTTCAGCTTCGTGATAACGTATTTTAATCATCAGATGATCCAGGAGGTTCTCACATGGTTCATTTATTTCAACACTCGACTAATAAGGAAATACGTAATCCTTCAGGGTCACAACATACCGAGACTCACACACTGCTACGATTTCAAGCAACACATTGAACTTACTTCACCCAACAGTCTAATGTTCTACTCTTCTACTCTAATATCAATTTATTATCTATATATGATACATCCGTGTGGGTCTCAGCAGTATTCAGAGTTGTTCATATTCCACCTTAAAGCACTTTTAAAGGGTTATTTCTGCTTAATGAGTACTTTCACTTGGGACCCCTGAAGCTGAAGCCTCATCATGCAGGTGTTTTCACTTAGCATCCCGGATTGGACGTCTCTGACATCTCCTCCACTCTTCTGTGAGAGTCCAAGAAACCTAGTGAATTAAAGTAGTGACATGAATATGTATTACTACTACTTCTACTTCTATCACTTGGACTTTGCAGGAATGGAGAGAAGGTTGAAAAGAGGTAGAAGAGATGAGTGTAGTCCATTTTGTTCTGTGTTTTTTCCACACACACCCTCACACATGTACAGGATGATGAGAGGAAGACATGAGAAAGGCAGACAGAGGGATTAGTCCACGCTGACAGCTACAAGTGACACGATGACTGACTGATTTCAGGCTGTGTGTGTGTGTGTGTGTGTGTGTGTGTGTGTCGGAGAGTGTCCACTATCAATCAACACTTCTCAGGCTCTGTTCCTGGCTCACACCGTGCGTCATGGCAAATACTGTACCGTATGTGCCGGGACACACACGTTAGTCTGTAGAAGGAATGATTCAGCCCGCTGGTGTTCGCTCTTCTTCACGTAAACAGGTGAAGAAGAGACCGACTGGGCGTTGTTGTTTTTCCAAAAGGCTCTGTAAGGTCAGGATGAGTGTCACTGTGACCCACCAAGAGGCAGCGCAGGTCCGTCATCACAAACGGGAACTTTCACTGTGAATAGTGTGTTTAGGAACAAATCCTTCTCGATCTGCATTTAGAACAACGTTTTCTGCTCATCGGATTATTCACACAGCAAAGCTTGTGTTAAGAAACATAACTGCCGATGGGAAAGTGTTCAGTTTTTCAACTTGTTTCCCAAGATGTGTTTCGTCATCACTCATTCAGTGCTTCAGACAGCTTACTGTCTGCGTTAGTACAAGTGGAGTGAAAACTGACCACCTTAAATAAATGATGTTTCCTAAATGAAGAAGTTTCCTTGTCTGTAGTCCAAAAGGCGAAACGTCTTCAAGTACCTTCAACAAGTCCAGTTGACTCCTCAGGAACTTTTATGACCTGGATGACTGAGAATCTTCACAGACATGACGTAAGTGTGCAGGTTCAGCCCGAAATGTCAGTGTGGAACAGAGACGTAGACGAAGTCGGTGCACTGATGATGAAACACTAAACGATAAAAGGTTTTAAGACGTCAGCAGGATCGTTGCTTTTTCATCCGGATGTTTCTCTTCTTCATTTTGCAGTTTTAGGACATTTAGATGTCAATCAAGATGGAGAGATTAGAACGAAAGAGATATAGGTTAAGCACATGCAATCACACACACTCACACACACACACACACACACACACCTAATCCCCTCTCTGTCACACACACACACACACACACACACACAGTGAGCTGCGATGAGACAGTGACCCTAGCTGAACAAATGGACTTAGTCACGGCTGAGGATTGGTGTGGAATGTGGGAGGGGGGCACGAGTGTGTGTGTGTGTGTGTTGTGTTATGTGTGTGTAGGTGTGTGTGTGTGTGCGCTATGTGCATGCTTGGAATGTCTGACTCCCCACCCAGTGAACCAGAAACACACAGGTGGAGGAGGAGGAGGAGAAGAAAATACAGGAGGAGGAAGAAGAAGAAGAAGAAGAAGAAAGGAGGAATCCTGAATTATCACATGCAGCTCGAGTGTGTTTCCTCTGTTCTTCCTGCTTGTGTTCGTTATAACAAATGCTTTTATTGCCTGTTTTTTCTAATTATGAAGCACTTTGTAATCCTGGTTTTGAAACATGCTACACAGATTGTAGAGCTCAGTCTTCTTACATAATATAAAGCCAGAAATGCTCCTGTTGAAAACAGGTTAAACCTCCAGAAGTGCAAGTCTACATTAGAATAAATTACCTGAACTGCTAAGTACATTAGTTTTGCACAGGATCTAATTACTTGTTGGAAACCACACAGTGTCTTTAGTTTCCAGGGTCACCTACTTGACTGCAGCACTCTTATCTGCAATTATTTAACTCCTATGAAGCCAAATCCACCTATTGAGATGTTTATAAGACTCTCTCTCTCTTTATATGTGTTATGTCAATATGAAAGGCTCCCTTACAGCAAATATCAGCTCTTTATCACTAAAGCAGGCTGTGCTAGTGTGTGTGTGTGTTATTACTGCACTGTTAATAAGTAACAGTGTCTGCCTCCAAAATGCTGATAAAAGTCAGGTCGAGGACACCGGTTTGCCTGACACACACACACACACACACACACACACACACACACACACTCTCTCTCTCACGCACATACAAGCAGTTCACACACACTCATGAGTCTTATCTTGCAGCAGCTCTGTCTTGCCTTATCTCTAAGGCACGAGGCACTCTGCAGACACACACACAGTAAAACTCGCTGTACAAACGGACGTATTAACCGCGTCTGTTTGAGGAGAACAGTATAGCTGAGTGTCGTTCACCACAGAGGGCGTGTTTAATGGCCCTGTGGTTCACGGGGTCGCCGCTAACATGCGTCCGCTGCTGTAACCTGACAGTGACAGAATCAGTAAATTGACTCGACCTCGGATTCCTCACATCCACGATGAAGGTCGGCTAGTGTTCATAAACAGCTGTTTAGTGAGTGTTTAGTTTTATCTGCTCTACTACACAGAATGGGACATTGTGCTCCTCCCCACTTCCTCATGTCACGTGTCACGTGTTTTATAACTAGAAATAGGTGTTTTTCACATCTTTTGTAGCTTCTTATAAACCATAACTAGATTCTCTGAAGCAATAATGTCGCTGTCGGACGCCCGCATTCATTTCTTTAAAAAGTTCCATGTTTCTTTGCTTATTTCTGGGAAATATTTATTGCTTAAACATTCAGGATGAAGGTAGTGCCGCCATGCTTCTTGGTAATTGGCTCTGGATCAGAGTGTCTGCTCCCCGTCTGTCTCCGATCTTATTTTGCCCTAAAATTAAACCCAGTCCTCAGCGTCCATACACTGACCAGCCAGGAATGATGCACACACACACACACACACACACACACACACACTGTGATGGAGTAATACCTCTGGCCTTTGGCCTACTTTCAGCCCCAGCTGGCCTGCTTGTCCTGTTTTTACCTGCTCACCTTTTTCTTTCACTTTCTCTTCCGTCTTCTCCGTCCCTTTTGTTTAATGAGATAAAAGGTGATCGTCTGAATTTCTCTGGATGATCTATTATCTGACCAAAGCGGCACTAAGACTTGCAAAAGCTTTAAAATAAATAAACCAGGAATGTCAGTGCTCTCTTTATTTCTACATCGAGCTTATGCTGCATGCGTCAGAGAGCTGAGGTACAGACAGTGGATAGATAACTTGATCTGTGATGTAACACAAACCTCGTCGGCATGGATGTTGTGGAGCCGTTTTAATATGTTCACTGTCAAACTGTGTAACATCTAATTCACCTTTCGTCACAGAGACGCAGAGAAAACATCCTTTTGTGTCTTCGTTCACGAGCAATTTCCAGATCAGTTTTCAACAAGTCTTGACTGCAAGGTGTTAATGGAGCGTTGAGGATGTCTGTAACGCCGTCAGTCTTTTCTTTCTGTCTTTTTTTTATCTCTTTGTCTGACAGGATGTGAAAATGTTCTACTGTTACAGGAAGCAAAGTATATTCTGTTTTTTATCCACGGTCGTCAGTAAAATGTCAGTTTCTTGTCCAGTCTGCAGTTTACCTGCAGATCCTCAAATGTTAGTTTGTGTGGATCAAGTCTTTTCTCTTTATCCCCCCCGACTCCATCTCTTATAGGTGTGTGTGTGTGTGTAATAGCGTGTGAGTGCGTCTTTCACACATTATTTTCCTTATATTTCTTGCCTAACTTCCCTTAATCTGCATTTATATAATGGGCCCAAGTTGTTATTACACACACACACACACACACTCACACCAGTGCATACTGAGCATGATGTGGTTTCTGTAAAGCCCTTTATAAGCTTTAAAAGAATGCTCTAGGTTCAAACCGCCCTCAGGTTCTCGGTGGTTTTCAGAACTTTATGTTCTCTCTCGGTTTCCTCTAAGCTCCGTTCCCACTTTTCCCATGTTTTAGTATCCTCTGTCTTCCCTTTATGAGACAAAACTACCGCAGTGTTTGTTTTTGGGCCTTTGACTGCAGGTTTCACAGGTTGCTTTAACATTTTTTTTTTTACGAATTTGACTTTTGAAAATAAAAATATTTGTATTTAAACCTTCCGTCTCCCCCTTCTGACAATGAGAGAAACTACACAATGTTAATGAGGTTAATGTAAAGTGCATCACCACTAGTGCACCAGCATCAGTGACACTCTGCTGTTCATAAGAGTCCTGCTGTCAGCGTTACTTTGTGAGAAACAGAAACGTTGGTCTGCGTAGAAACAGGCCATTTGTTTGCCTCGTCCTCTCTCTGGAGACAAATAGCTGGAAGAGCATTTTATGATAAGTATTTTAAGATAGTCTGGATCCTTCTTTCAGTCAGTCACTATATGTTCTCTGTAAAACTACTGCATTTGCACTGCAGCTATTTTCCCACAAGAAATACTGAGCTTTAAGTCATAAGTCATAAAAAACCATTCTTCTATAGTGACACAATAATAAATCAACATATTAACAGTTAACAGTCTTCATTCAAATGTAAACGTTGTTTCCACACGTCTCATTAAAACCTTTTCTCTTTCCCTCAGTTAGTCAAATGAATGGTTTCCATAACTCTCCTCTCCTGTGTTCATTTGGTGGGGTGTGTCATTAAAAGAATGACTCAGAACTTTTTTTCAGTTTGACGTTTAAATGGAGCAAATTTATTGCTCTTGCCAAGAATAAATCCAACAGGAAAAAGTGATTTTGAACCTTTTCTAACATGAAATTTCAACACTGGTCTTTGTTTTTGGAAGGAAAAGCGTGACTATATGGCAATTTTACACCATTTTCACACTTTCATGTCGGGAGGCCGTTTAGGACCCTGTCTGTGTGTCTAAATGAGGCTTAAACAATCAAGTTTTTCTAACGCAGCTCCTTGTTTGCTGGGTTTCTCCTGAATAACAGTGGTGAGAAGCAGACAGGTGCAGCAGCAGAGCAGGAAAAAGGTGGAACAATATAACCAGCTATTAGGAAAGCTGTGGTGAAAGGAGCAGAGCGGGAAAAAAAGAGGTAGAAAGAAAGGTGCAGATGGAGAGAGTAAAAGAGGAGAGAAAGGTCTGAGATTATTATAAGGCCATAAAATATCTGATTAAAGCAAATGGATGCAGAAAGTTCTCCAGCTTTATGTGTGTGCGATCCCTGAAAGCCGATGGTGTGAGCTGCTCGGGGGATCGGGTTGCCGAACCAACCACTCAGCAGATTCCTCAGTTTTTCTGGCTGCGGTGTGTTTTTCTTTTGGTGGTGAGTGTGTGCAGGAGAGACAAGTGTAAGTCTTAGGTTTTGTGTTCGCGCGTGTGTGTGTGTGTGTGTGTGTGTGTGTGTGTGTGTGTGTGTGTGTGTGTGTGTCACGCAGCAGTGATGTCGGTCTGTCCTCCCCAGCCTCGGGCCTGGTGTTAACTGTCAGAACAGAGTAATAAGCAGCAGTTGACCTATTGTTGAAGTGGAAGTGACTGGGGCAGGATGAGAAAGTGTTTGTGCACCTAAAGAAGACAACTTAATGTGTACCCATCAGTCAGCCTGTTGCCTCGGGCCAAAGAAAGAAAGACCTGAAAGTGTTTAAGTGTGTGTGTGTGTGTGTGTGTGTGTGTGTAAGTGAACTAGAGGAAGACAGTTTTTGTTGGGTTAAATCTGTCAGTGTTGGCAGGCAGTTAAACAGTAAACTGTAACTAATGTGGTGTTGCACTACGAGCAATCTCACTGGTCATAATCACTTTAGAGAGCATTGATGTGACTACAAGACCTCTGTGTGAGGTTTGTATGAGCCGTTCTTGAGAAAGCTGCAGTGTTTCCTTGTGTCCGGAGCAACATAACCTGCCCCTGATGAAGTCACGTCCCCCAGCATAGACGCAAACATTTGATCCGTGGACTATAACCTGGTCATTGCAAACAGCTAACTGTTTGGGACCAGGCTATTTCCAGGGATAAAAGATGTCATTTAGAAAGTAACATCACTGATGTTTGAAATGTTTGAGAGTCTCTCCGGTCTCTCTTTCTTCATCTGTTCTTGAATGTACTGTGCTGCGAGCGACAGAAAGCAGTTATGTAGGGGTTCCCTCTCAGCACACTCACTCATTCAGCTTCATCTGGTCCTCGGCAACACGGCCGCCAAGTGTGAAGTCGATCCGATGAGCGACTGTCGAGAAAATCGAAAGAGCAGACAGACGGAGACTCTTTCCGTTTCAGTCAGATAACAAGATTCAGGCTCGTAAAGAGAATTCAGATACAAAAAAACAAAACGGCAGGAGATTACAGGGTTTCACCGAAAGCGTTGCGTAAATAGTGGTCTTACAGGTATTGGGGTAATTTG
Source organism: Pempheris klunzingeri (assembly GCF_042242105.1). Classification (NCBI taxonomy): domain Eukaryota; kingdom Metazoa; phylum Chordata; class Actinopteri; order Acropomatiformes; family Pempheridae; genus Pempheris; species Pempheris klunzingeri. The sequence continues at coordinate 24,634,486 of NC_092020.1, read as the reverse complement.
AGTCGTGCACACACAAATTCTCATTGAAGCACATTGTTAAGGGATAAACCTCGTGCCTTTTTAGAAAGTCTGGGCTCAGTTAGAATTACAAGAGAGAAAGAAACAGGTAAATGTTACTTTTATAACTGACCCCATGATAATGATGACCTCTTCAGGACCCATTTGTCTTTCTGTGCTCAACACACAGTGTAGTTCAGCATGCACACACACACACACACACACAGAAACGCACACACACCTCTACCTTGCGCAGTACATCAACGCTGTGTCCCGCTGTTAAGTGCTCTCCATCAAAAGCATTCCTCAGCTCTCCCCTCTCACTCCAGTCTCACTTCTCTGCCAACAACAACGCTGTGTTGGACTCTGCAGACCCATATGACTCTAAGACCGGAGGAACTTTAAGGGCATTAAAGGCAGAACTCTTGATCCCAAACCAAAACGTAAAGGGCAGTCCCAGCTGTCACACGCTGCCAAAATATGCAGCACAAAAATGACTAAATTAGCAGGTATTTTTTCACCAATTCTAAAAATTATTTTCTAACTTCTTCAAGAAAACCTCAGCTGTGTTCCTCTGATGGAGGGAAAGCATTTATAGTTCTCAATCTAACTGCTTTGTTAGCCAGTTATGGCATTGATTGTTGTTCAGATAAGAAAGTTTCACTCATGGAAATGTCTGTAAAAGGCATTAGTGAGTCTGAGTCTGTTCTCAGAAATTAGCCGGCAGCGATTTTCAAAGAATTATGTAGAAGAGAGAACCAAAGAAAACACACTAAGACTGAATTCATGCTAAACTCTACTGTTCGATCTGCTAATGTTAGCATGCAAAGGTGCACTCGGACTGTTTGTTGGCTAAAGCAACTTGAGAGTGACAACTATTATCAGAATTGATGCCTGTAGATAAATCGAGACGAGACAGAGCCAGACAAATCTCCAAAACCTCATCTGTAACTTTGACACGACCACGTTAGAGCAGACTGAGCCGAACCAGACTGTACCTTTGGCCTAGACGTGATCAGACTAAACCACATTGATGTCAATACACGAGTGTGGACTAGACTAGACATGAGCTAACCCTGAGCTTTTTCAAGCTGGGAAGGTCGAACTCAAATCTTAACACTAGCACATGATACACATATTTTTAAATCCTTACACTTCCCCAAGATGTCATTGCCTTGGATGCCCACTAGAAATCATATTAAAAGATGTTTCCCCTGCTTTAAAGTATGAATGCTTCATATCGAACAGACAGATGTGATAATGGTTTCATCCCTCTCACCCAACTCTTGGGATCGTGTATTTCCCACAAACTCTTCCATGACGGAGCTCAAGCATTGCATTTACAGTTGTTTTGGGAGTAATCAGTAAAAGAACAGAATGTATGAGCCGATCTCTGCGTTGCTTTATTTGGCTTTCAGACTCCTCACATGCAGAGGATGTGAGCTGGAAGGTTCTGCCTCTGTGGGAGTAGTGTGTGTGTGTGTGTGTGACGTGTTTTCCTGCACATCTAGCCTACCTACACACTCGCTTCGTACACGGGGAAAGTACATGGGTGTGCACAGTGTGTGTTTGGAGGCAGACAAACAATCTTCAAGGTGCTTTGGACCGTCGTGGGGAGTCAAGGGAGCACCCTGAACCTCAAATGGACTAAACAGAGCGAAGCTTTACCGGCCTCCAATTTTCTTTTCACCCCCCCCCCACACACACACACACAAACACAAGGCTTCATAAATAGTTGATGCACAGACACAGATGCACACGCACAACGAGACACAGAGTGTAATCAGCATTATTTGACTTTCTAGAATATGTACAGCCCTTTTCTCACGGGGAAACTACCATTCAGCAGCACACAGATATTAAAGATGACTCCTCACACACACACACACACACACACACTCTGCCCCTGTGTCTCGTGAAAGAGAAGAATAGCTTTTTTACTTGCTACAGTTTCACCCCTGGAGACAGATTTAAAAAGACTTTACTTCGGTCATGGGCCGTGGAAGAGGAGGAGGAGGAGGAGGAGGAGGAGGACCGCGATGAGAAGGGGAAGGAAGGCTGCTGGTCTGTGTTCCCTTCATCAGGGAGGAGAGGAGAGGGGAGGGGAGGGGAAAGGGGGAGGCAGAGGAGGGAGATGGAGGAGAGGTTAACTGTCGAAAGTTGAGAGGTTCAGTTAGAGGTCCTGCTCCTGTGATCCTCTGGGGAAGAAACTGGGAAAGTTTTGTGTGTGTGTGCATCTGAAAAAGGCAGGAGAGCAGTAAATCACACCAGAGAGAGAGAGAGAGAGAAGAGATACGGCGCTGAACAAAGAGGATGGTGTGATTGAGCGTGATGAAAGAGAAAAGAGAGAGCAGGAGGGAGTACGAGAGCAAAATGGAGAGAGAGAGGAAAATGGTGATGACGGGGAAGAGAGAGGGCAGGAAGGGAAAGCGAGGGGTTAAGGGCAAAAAAAAAAGCGAGGTAGCCGGGGAGTGGTAAGAGTTCAGGGGAATGAGATTTCAATCTGTTGGAGGGAAAAAGAGAAGAAGAAATAAATAGAGAGAGGAAAAAATAGGTACATTAAAGAGACAGTTTATAGGGAGAGAGGAAGGAATATGTAGAAGAGAGTGGAAGTGAGACATGTAGGCGAGAGAAAGGAAGGAGCAGGAGTCCAAGTAAGAGAAGAGGGAGGTGTATAGTGTATAGAAAAGAGAGAGTGAGATAAGAGAAAGAAATCGAGGTAGAGAAAAAAGTGAGCTGTCGGGTCCCTGATGAGAAAGCCATGCAGCTGAACGAACACACTCCCCGTCCAGGAACGAGGAGGAGGGAGGAGGACAGGGAGGGAGGGAGGGAGGAGAGGCTCCTGTGAATACCTCCGTGTGACTAATGTCTTTTTCACACATTTCACCTCCATCCATCCATCATTGTGTCCCACCCCCTGCTCCCCTGTTAAAACAACAGCCCCTCGTGACAGCAAATGCTCGGAGCCCACTGTAACTGCCCTCCTTCATATAATCAGCTCCATGTACACTTCACCTTATTCATCCCCTGCACATACAGCTGCTCACTGGGGGAATAAATCAAGATCCTTGTTTTGTTCTGCTGACGCTTGACAGCTGCTCTCCGCTCACCGACGATGTGAAGTCTTTCTCTCAGGATCTCATGAAGGTTGAGGCGGTGTGGGAAGGCTGCAGAAACATGCTTCAGGCTGCTCACCCAGTTTAATACACATCGGTACATGCTACTGAGTTTTCTTTGGAAAAGCAGTCTTTCACTCCTCCATAAGACATCCTGGGTCTTTGTCATTGCTCCTCTTGGTAATAATACGGTCTGGAAATGTGGCAACATCGCTGAAGCAATCAGACAAACCTTTTAAACAAACCCTTGAAACTTAAGTGTGGCGAGTTGATATTAAGCCTTCTTGGTTCTTATCCCCCAAAGTTTCCATTGTAAACATCCATCACATTTAAAAGAGGACCTACTTACGGTTTACACAACATAAATAGATCTATTTTCACCTAAATTCATTATGAAATTAGGTCGGCGAACATAATAAATAATTGATCAAAAGCCTTGACGTATCTCCCTCGTCTTCAGAAAGCTCAAGTCTCGCCAAGTCAGATGTCTCTGTAGTGACAAAGCTGTGTTTCAAGAGAGCATGACGTTCATCCATCCCGTTCCCGTGAACACAACGTCTCAGAGGTCGACCTCTCTGTGACGTCACAGGTTTTTGGCCATAACTAAGAATTCACACGTTGCTTTTGACAACATTTCACACAAATGTCTAATAGGATGAAAGTGCTGCCGTTTTAGATCCAAAAGGTCGGCTTCACTGTGACATCATGATATTTTACAAAAACAGCCATTATTCAAGGATTCAAGGAACTTTATTTGTCATACTAACACGTTTACACATGGGGAGGTACGAAATTATGTTCTCAGGTCCCGTTTTAAGCCAAGAGAGATATCAAATAACAAATAGAATATAGGAAATAGAGCGCCATCAGTCAGGAACTGACGGGGAGACTGTGACCTTGTGTCACGTTTGGTTTAAAACTGAATTGGTGACACTAATCTTGGGCCTGGGTAGACTGGTTTAACTCTTTATTCACTAGGACCACCTATTCTTCCTCTGTGACCACATCCCTCCTGTCTCCACACACTGTATCTGGCACCAGGCTGTGTAAACTCCCTGTGATAAGAAAGTATCAGACAAAAGGAGCAATGAATGAAACCCACCTCCAGTGTTGATGTTTAAGGTGTGTTTACATGTGTCTCTGGTCTTTATCAGAGTGTTCCTCCAGATAAGCCTCCATTGTTCCTTTAAGTGGCTCCTAAACTACAGGACCTGACCTGCAGTGGCTTGTTGTCTGATGGTTTTCCATACAATTGCCTTTTGTAGTCTGTCAGGACACTTTGTTGGCTGCATGGTGGCCCACTATGTGTTTTTACTACTATATTTGGAGGCTATTGTTTTAACCCAGAAGGAGTAAAAAGAGATATACAGCAAGCACTGAACCTTTGCTAACTCCTACATCCCTCCTGCTTCCATCCCTTTATCTTCCTGTTTGTATTTCTTTGTACTGCTCTCCTAACCGGCCGTATATCAAGCCCTTTCTCTGCCCGCCCTCACTCCCCTGAATTCCATCCTCCCTCATTCCCTTCTCTTCCTCCCTTCCTCTCTCCTTACCTTCCTTCCTCTCTTTCTCCTCATTCTTAACCCCTATTTGTTCTCTCCATCGCCCCCCCCCTCCTCCCAATTCTCTCCATAACCCTCTAATTTCCTCCCACCGTTCCCACTCAGTCAGTCAGGCCTGCTCCTTCACCCCGTCTGTTGTTGTAGTGTGCAGTTTCACAGCCGAGCGGCTACTGAGCGGTCAAGGTCACGCCTGATTTTATGTCTCAACGCAACATTTCAGCTGATGTTGGCTTGGCTTTGTGTTTTCTCTCTGGGGATTCTATTGTCGTCTGTGTTGAAATGCCAGTGTTTTAGCGAAGCCATTATAAACATCTTAACTGTTAAAGGATAATTCCACATGCCATATCTGGAGGCTGCTCTGGCTGTGGGAATAGCGGTGAAAACCAAGAAGTCCTGATCGCTTCTCAAGTCTAAACCTGCTGACACGGCTTCTCCTCTTTAAAATGCCTCCTGTGTTTGATGCTGTCACTTTGTGAAACCACTCATTTTAATCTGGCTGTGGGCATGTCCAGATTATCCATGAGTAGTATTATAGGCTGAAATAATCAACTTGCAGTCATTTGTCAAGCAAAAATAGTGAAAAATGCTCATTCTCTGGTTGCAAACTTCTACAAATTGAAAATTTTCTGCTTTTCTTTGCCATAAATTATCGTAAACGGAATAATTTTAAGGTTTTGGACTGTTGGTCAGACGAAACAAGACACTTAAAGAGGCTACTTTGGACTTTGGGAGGAGTTGATGGGCATATTTTCACTTTTTTTTTTGGCATTTCATAGACAAAACTATTAATCTGAAAGAAAATGATTAGATTAATCACTAAATAAGAGTCCTATATAGCCTGTGTAATGTGAGTACAGGCTGTCATTAGCATGGATAACCTGGTTATTTACATTTTTTTGTAGTTATCTGATTAGATAATTCAAATTAGATGAGTTAACTAGAACTTTGCATAGGTCAACATTTATTCCAGCATCATTGCACTACTGTCTTCTTCACATTCTCTGTCATAAATCTTCACATGTTAATGGAGATGTTAATGTGTGTTTATCCCTTCCTCCCCTTCAGGTCCACCCAGGGTGTCAGAGCGGGTGGTCCACCGGCAGAGCATCCGGCTGGGGCGCACCATGAAGCTGCCCTGCCCCGTGGAGGGCGACCCCCCGCCGCTCATCATGTGGACCAAAGATGGCCGCAACATCCACAGCGGCTGGACGCGGTTCAGGGTGTTACAGCACGCTCTGCGCATCAAGGAGGTGGAGACCGACGACGCGGGGACCTACATCTGTAAGGCCACCAACGGGTTCGGCAGCGTCAACATCAACTACACGCTCATCGTCATCGGTAAGTGGTTCGTAGCAGCAGATTTTACTCTTGTATCTCTCTAATCCTCTCTTGCTTTCTTCTTGTTAATTTAAGTTTGCATGTAGTCTGACACACACTCGCGTCTTCTCCTCTTCATTACACACGATGTGTCAGTCTTTAGTTGTTTTTTGTTGTTGTTGTCTTTATGATGATGTTACTTGCCGTGCGTCCTCGCTCTCAGTGGCTCTGCTGTGGGGATAATTACCCTGGTTAGGTCTGTGGGGCCATTATGCAGTAATCAAGCCTGCTTAGTTCTTCAGACAATGAAACACAAGCTTTTGTTTTTATGCCTGTGTGTGTGTGTGTGTGTGTGTGTGACCACAATTGTTGTGCTTGTGTGTCCCTATATGATTATGAAGGAGACTTTTATTAAAGAAGTTTGTGTGGAGGACGTTGCGTCAGTGTAGTATGATATGTCACGTCTGTGTGTGTGTCTCCACATTGATGTCTCTATAAAAGACACATTGTTCTGTTTTTTTTTTCCTCCACATAATAATCTTCCATCTTTGCATCGTGCGCGTGTGTGTGTGTGTGTGTGTGTGTGTGTGTGTGTGTGTGTGTGTGTGTATCTTCATGTGTTTATCTCATTGGCACAAACTCTGAGCTAGCTGTAGTCTGTCACCCTGCAGGACTCCGACGACGTTTCTTTCCATACTGAGACTCAAATAGTTGCTTCCCTCAACTCCTGTCCATGTAAACAAAATACCAGGAGGGAGGACAGTGTGTCAGTGCACATTTACACATGCAAGTCAGTGTGTGTCTGCGTGCTGCACACCCCTCTGTGTGCGTGCATCATTCCATGTGTTTGTCTGCATGCCATTCGGTCTGTGTGTGTGTGTGTGTGTCAGGTTGCAGAGGATCCGACTAAACCATCTCCCTCCCTGCCAAGCATCAGCACTTCAAAGACGGGCTCGAGTAAAATGCCCCGATACAGATATTGCCAGCCGATATTTTCCGTATTCTAATGACTGGTACAAAATAATTGTTGAAATTTGAAGATGCATCAGTGAAAATGTAGAATCTGCAAAGTGGGAATCTTAAAACAAACCAATAAAGTTCTAAAGTCATAAAACTGTTACGATGTTTTTGATAGTTAATGATTTGTGAGAGTTCTAAAGTTATAAAAGAAAGTATATTTGACCTCTTATAGATGCAGCAATACCCACAATAGCCATAGATATCATCACATAAACAGCATTAATGGAACAGCTCACTCCCTCTAATCACATTTTCTGTTTCTGTCCAGTCCTAGCAGTGAGTGCACATTTTTTCAATAAATTGCCACATTGGCAGTAAATAATATCCTTTTATTCTCCAGTAATCTTTATCGGTATGTGATAAAAAGCTGTATCAGTCTTGACCTGAACTTCAAAGGCGAGCTGGCACACAGAGGGCAGCAGGGCGAGGGGTGGGGGGGCAGCAGCTGTCTGCCTGGATGACCTCAGCGGCAGCTGCTGCCTCTCTCTCTCTCTCTCTCTCTCTCTCTCTCTCTCTCTCTCCCTCTCCCCCTCCCTCATTTGCTCAATCTCATTCACTGTGCCTTTCATTCACTTTCTCACACACACACACACACACACACACACACATGACTCAGAGACAATGCATCAGACGAACCCCATGCAGGAGTTTGTCATTAAAGTTTGTGAAAACGTGAGACAGAAGACCACCTACAGTGACGTCACCCAAACCTGTGATCATAGACAGAAACCTTCTTTCAGAATTAGACGTAGTTGTAGCCTGTTTTATGCACCTTCACCATGAAGGTGTAGCTGAAGAAAAGTCACACTTCTTGTCCTTAAATTGAACTTTTTGTCCAACTTGAGTGAGAAGGGATACTTTAAGGGAGGCCGCCACAGTCAAGCGGAGGATAGCGGCTCAATGCATTCTGGTCATTGTAGGCCTGTTTCTGTTTTCTCTGATCACGTGGCACCGATTTCAAAAATATTTGCTCCTTTCTTCTGCGTAAAACAACAAACATCTTCCCAGCAATGAAATACTTCCTGGAGTCTAAAGTGACACCTAGAAGAGTGTGGGATACGATCCAAAGCATCAAAACAGCTGCCACACAACAAACGACCCCACACATTTTGCACAAGGTAAAAGAAATCATATCCCAATCAAGAAAAGCGTCACCAAACGTGAAAAGCCGACTCGCTGGTCAAGCGAACGTCACTGCGTTTGCATATTACACAAATGGTAGCCAGAGATACTTGGCGCTCCACCAGGCCGACCTTCAGAGATGACCCCTCCTTGTAACTCAAGCCAGGAATCATGCCGCAGCATCTCCTCAGAGACGCAGTTAGCGTGGAAAGCAGTGTTTTCATAGCTGGAACAATCTGCATAGCCAATGATGTTCAAAGCACGGGGGGAATGAATGGAAGCACGGGTGCACTTGCGTGTGTCTAAGAAGTGATGGCCTGCGTCCGTCAGCTCGATGACAGTGAAGATCCTGTCGTTTGGTTTTCCTCTTTGCCGATTCAGGTCTCCTCCCTCCCCTCCCCTCCCCTCTCCTGTGTGGTCCTGCAGTAATTATTCTACGGCCGCTCCGTTTCACAGTAATGAGCCCACACCTGTGTCTTATTGTCTCTCCCTCTCAATTTCTAACCCAAAGTATCTTTAACACCTTTTTCCTATTAGCACTCAATCTCAGCCCTCATTCCTCCCGCCTCAGTCGACTGGCTCGTTTTCCTCCGACCACGTTTTAATTTGTATCAATATTTTCACAGTTTCCCATTTTTCCCGGACGTAATAGCATTTGATTGCCGTAAAACGTCCACTGTACGGCTGCCCAGTGGCTGGAAGTGATGGAGGGGCATTTAGTGAAGGCAGGCTTTTGTTGGCGGGGGAAATTAGAAGATTCTTGGAGTGTTTGTTCTTTTATTGTGTGTAGGTTGGCAAATGTTTGCATGAGTAAATAGCCTTTATGTGTGTGTGTGTGTGTATACGTGCTTGTTTATCTGAGTGGCTGTGTGTGTGTGTGTGTGTACATATGCGTTGGTGTGTGCAGATTTATGGGACCACCAGTAAGGTGAAACTGAGAAAAAAATAAATGTTCCTACTCGGCAAACCTCAAATGTCCTTCAGAAAGCGGCGTGCCAGGAGAGCTCTCATTTCTTCCTCCCATTCTCTGTCCTGACTCTCCCTCTTTGTCTCCGCTGTCCGTCTCTCCAACTCGCTCATATGAAATTCTGAAATTGTTTCCCTCCTCCCTGAAGAATGAATGATAGAAAATTTATAGTTCAAACCAGATGTGATGACAATGGGAGCGTGTCTCGAACAGAGTTGGGAAGCCATGCGTAAGAGGGAAGGAAGGAAGCGGTTTGGAGTCGTGTGTGTGTGTGTGTGTGTGTGTGTGTGTGTGTTGATTCTGCAAATGAACATGAAAATACAGCTTTTGAGTTTTGATTTTAAAAAAAAAAAAAGCTCACTTTTGTTTGAGTTGTTGTTGTGAGTGCATGTTTGCCTGTCGGTGTTCATTCATTGGAAAGCGCTGTGATGACTTGTGGTGATTTAGGAGCTCAGCCATCGCAGCTGACATCTGGTCATAATTGGAGAACAAAGAGGAAAGCGAGGCAGAGAAAGACATCAAACTTAGACGTGTTTAAACGGGTTTAAATAGATTAACTTACGCGTGTTTTATCTTCATCAAGCGGAAAAATGGGAGCGCCAGATTAAACGAGACAAATGGGGAAAAATATACCCAAAACAGGATTCTACAAGAAAAACCATTCTGTTTTGGCAAATTAAGCTCTTCGCTTTCACGTCAGGATTAATCCACTAACGCTGCTAAATTCAACTACAGCCTATTATTCCTTAATGCAGACTGACATCAGCTCAGTCCTGCATGTCATGATGCTGCATGCAGGACTAAATGATCTCAAACTGTTGCTTCAGTCTGCTGGTATTTCAAGAGCGAGCAGCCAGTTCTTTGTAAGCAAATCGCACTTCATTCAGGTTTATTCTGTCTCCGTTTAACTGGAGCGCGTGTGTGAGACTGCAGCTGTCCGCCAGCCAAAACGCTAACGCATCAGATCGGGTTGCAGCCCAACATCATCTTTATCCCTCGGTTCCTCCATCCTGATGCCTCCTCTGTTTTTGTCTTCTCACATTTCGTAGTTTTTAATTGAGATATCTGGTGCCTCGTCTGGAGAGAGGATGTAGAGGTGGCCAAGGTTTGCAGTCTAATTGGTATGAGTCATTGTGTGTGTGTGTGTGTGTGTGTGTGTGTGTGTGTGTGTGTGTGTGTGTGATTGCACAGTGCCTAAAAAACAATCTCAAATAACTCGGTCTCTTTCACACACACACCCTCACCCACCTACATACAAACACACCCGGGCAGCTGTGCCTGTCTATGCTGTATTTTTCTGCTTGTGTGTATATGTGTGTGTATATGTGTGTGTGTGTGTGTGTGTGTGTGTGTGTGTATTTAGTGTTTTTTACCACCATATTCCTCTGCTCAGGTTACACACACCACTTTCTAACTGTAATGGCAGAAAAATGGATGGAGCGAGCGTGGAGCAGCAGGAACCGCTCGCTTGGGGTTCAGTTGAGGGTTTGAGGCCTCACTTGGGGGGTTTTTTGGGGTGGGGGGTCTCAATCATGACTCACAGAACATGAAAAAGACGTTATTTTAAAATGGATCCCAGAAATCATCGCGTGGTTTACCCCCCCCCTCCTCTCGAACAAGCCCAGAGAGCCCAGAATCCAGGCCAGAAGTTTCTTTCCCTCCTCACTGTTGTTTCAGTCAAACATACAAGAGCTCTTCATTAAATCAAAAGTTATCAATACTGATAAGACAGTAAATGCATCTGTTTTACAGTAAAGACTCATCTGCTGCTGCTGCTTCTGACCGCTGTAGGTATTTTAGTGTGTTGGTTATAATGTTTATCGCTTATTTCTTTCATTTTCATGTGTTTGAAAATGTATTTGATGCATTTATCAAACTTTGTTTTGTGTACGAACTGTTTTTGGACCAATGCAGACGAACAGGAAACAGGAGTGAAGGGAAAATAACTTTCCAATTAGAGCTGCAACAATTAGTAAATTAATCAATTAGTTGTCAACTATTCAAGTATTTCAATTAATCAGCTTGACTGATTCTTGCTTCCTAAATGTGAATCTTTCCTCTACGACAGCTAACTGAATCTCTTTGGGCTTTGGGAAACATTGATCGACACTTTTCACCGTTTTCGGACATTTTGCAGCCCAAACAACTGATCGATTGACAGAGAAAGTAGAGAAAACAATCCTTAGTTGTAGCACTGGCTGCTGCACCTGGTTCACCTGCTTCCATTTGTCTGTTTCCACTGCTGCAGTCATGTCGTGCTGCTGTGCGTCAGATCTGCTCGGTTCATGGTGGTCCTCCTGTTGTAACAAAGTGCCGCCCGCACGGCGAGGCAAAGCTGTTCCTCCGGAAATCAGGGTGGCACAGTGGAGAACAGAGATGTAAACATGCTGGTGTGTGTGTGTGTGTGAGTGTGTGTGTGCTGTTTTCCACCTTGTTGTGGAGTCGAGTCAAAAACACTCAGATTCGCAAAGATTTCCGTGTTATATCTCATCAACGAGACGGGACAGGAAAACATTCAGGTTGGACAGATGTGCACACACACACACACACACACACACACACACACACACACACACACACACACACACACACACTCCTCAGGGGCCCTGGCCTCCATTTCACAGCTGTCTGTCCCACATCCTCTCGTTCTGCCTCGTTTCACTTCCAGCAAAGAGACGGAAAGACGGTGGACAGGACGGAGACGCGGGGAAAGAAAAGAAGAAAACCTCAGTTTTTTTTTTCCCAGACTTCAGTCTGAAGACGTCAACAAGTGTGGAGAACAAAAAAATGATAATAATGGAAGTTTTGGATCTCCGTGTCCCAACAGGTTGAGGTGGGGCACTTTTAAATCCACTGTGGGGATCATTGTAGACATTTAGCAGCCAGAACATGGAGAAACGACAAAATGTCGAGGTTCCTACAGGAAGTGATTTGTGTTGTCGAAGAAAACCAACAAACCCAGTTGTGATTTTCCCTGGAAGGTTTATAGATTAACAGCGTCGCCTCCTCACCCGTCTCCTCCCTCACGCCTCGTCTCCCTCTCTCAGACTTGTGTCTCTCGGTCGTCTCTCTTCTTCCTGAACTCTGCCTTCCTCTGTGTCTCTTTCACAACCCTCCTGTGGTCGTGCTGCTCCTGCTGCTGCTCCACCAGCCGATACAACATGTCTTTTTCTCTCCAGCGTCTTTCAGCTCCTCGTTGGTCGCCCCCCCCCCCCCCCCCCCTTCTGCTTTCCTTCATGCTCCATTTACACTCGTGTATGTGCATTTGTGTGTGTGTGAGTATAGTTTGCATGTAGTGATTGAATGCCAAGTCAAGCTCTCATAGACCCCTAATGGGCCTTAAATACCCTCTGCTAGCTTTAACTTCAATTCTCCGTACTAGATGCCATCTGTCAGTCAGCGGGCCTTTCTCTCAAGGCCCCGAGCAGTGAGTCACTCGGCGGGGGAAATCCACCCTAAAACACAAGTACCGCACACGTTTTCTACGATTCTGGAGAATGTTAACGCTACTGTCTTTTAATGAAGCCTGAAATCTGTTCACATCAGCTTCCTGGAGAACATCCATGAGTGAGAAGCATCTGCAAAGTTACTTGTATTGATTCTTGGGTTGAAATAGCAGGACGTCTTTTAGTTTGTCCTGCTAACTCCTCCTCGCTCTGTCTCTTCCTTCACTTCCATCCTTTTTAAATTCTGTTTTGGGCTGGATTTTACCCTTTAATTTCATCTGCCAGCTGTTCTCAAAATGTAAAGCAAACGTGTTTTCACTCTGGGTTGCCACAGCAACTCTCCCATAGCTAATATGAGCTGTAACTTTACTTCTCTGTGTGTGTCTTGGCATGGCGGGCATCCTTTGAGTTAGAAATATAAGTATAATAAGTAACAAATGTGGCACAGTTTAACATAGGTGCTTTATTACTCATACCATGAAGTACACTCTGTCCCCAAATAGGAGTAAAACTATGTGAAACTGAATATCTGAGGATGTTGGCTGCTTTAAGGTTTCTCAGTTTGTTTAATAAGACAGAACTCCTCAGTGTGAGTCCAGCGGGAAGGAGGGAGGACGAAGCAGAGGGGGAGTGAGGAGAAAACGGCAGAGAGAATTATTGATGATGGTGAGAGAAAGTGTGTCGGCGAGGGGGGAGAAAAGAGAGCTGAAGGAAGGAGTGCTGCACCTATACTGTAATCACTGGTTCCCACAATATCTATATATATAAATAAGAAGATATAGGTCAAATTTCTCGTCACATATTATCTGATTTAAATCAAAAGTTTGCTAGTTATAAAAAAAAAAAAGTTATTGTGGTTCTTGTAAAGCTGCTTGTGTCTGAGCAACATTTAACATTTGAGAATCTTTGCTTCTTTTGTTAAGTAAAGAAAAGGCATTTGTTCATATTACTAAAAATAATTCTATTATTATTAGCAGCAGTAGTAGTAAGTATCAGAGAATCACATGAAATAAAGAAAATCAATAAAATCTTGGGATTTTTAAAGCTGCGACTAGATTGATGCTTGTGATTAATCCTGATTAATACATTTTTATCACACAATTAACCTGTTTCAGCGAGGAAAGCAGTGAAGAAGCGACTGAGGGAGGAAACGTGAGCTAGTGACCAAGTGAGGACAGTTCAGACATGTGAAAGGCATCAACAAATCCTCTTAAGGAGACACTCACTGCTCTGAGAGTGGTGCTTATAGGACGAGTGTGTGTGTGTGTGTGTGTGTGTGTGTGTGTGTGTGTGTGTGTCCACCCCACTTAACAACCACACAGCACCAACACAAAACCCCCACCCCGCCTCCAACTGAAGGGGAACGAGGTGCTTCAGCATCCTTCGCTGCATAACTCGGGGTCCAGCACACGCAACAACAAGGACCCTGCATTCTCACGGCAGAGGGGTCATCAGCACACACACACACACACACACACACACACACACTGCAGAAATGATTGGGAGGAAGAAGAGGTGGAGAGGGGAGGAAAGAGGAGAAGGTGCAAGAAGAGGAGAGGGATTAAGGAAGAGGAAGGGGGTGGGAGGGGGGCAGGGAGCACGACAGAGAGAGGAACAAAACTTCATCAAACATCAGATCACCAAGAGGAAAAGATCAATTCAGATATAAATAATATAGAAATGTGAAAGTTGGATACGTTTCTGATCAATAAACTGGCCAATAATGGTGTGAGAATGAAAGCAGAATATTTTACAGCTGAACAATACTGAAACTTCTCTTCAGGTATTCCTAGATATAAGTGATACAGCAAAATTGGGTGGCAATGCCAATAGAAGGAGAAGAAGAAGAAGTCAGGAGGGAGGAAGGGAGGGAGGGAGGAAAGGAGGGAGGGAGGGAGGAGGGGTGAGTCGGTGTTCGTGTCTGATCAGAGCAGTTAGCAGGGGCACTGTGTACCTCTGAATAGACAGCTTAGTGGCCATTATGTGGTCTGGAGGATTTGTCCTGTTCACTATTGTTACCCTCAGGAGGTAGCCACACACACACACACACACACACACACACACACACACACACACACACTGCCTTCCTATGTCTTTCTTTGATCTTCTTCCATTTCATTCCCTAGTTTACTTTATTACTTTGTCTCCATCACGTACATAGAAAGACACACCCAAGACTTAAATGCCAAAACACACACACACACACACACACACACACTCTAGGCCCCCCCCCACCATGTAACTCCATAATAGGCCCGTCTATTGACAGACCTGCTTGTTCGTTGAAGGAGTCTTTTCTCATTAGGGCCGGATTTTGTCGCTGGCCCTGCGGCTCCTTTGTCCCACTCAGAGCGAGTTATTAGGCCTTCCCACTGCAGCGACCCCCCCACCCCCCCACCCCCCACCCTCCTGCCCCCAGCTGAATAGACCTGAGAGGAGTGGAGAGCCCGCGAAGGGCAGAACAGGGTCTGGCAATTAGCAGAGACATGTTTGAAGAGAGGAGGGAGAGGGAAGAATGGGAGAATGAAGGAGAAAGAGAGAGCGGACCTGCGCTACAAAAAGGCTTCTTTTGAAGTTTTAGAAACTTTTGTCTGCTTCGTTCTTGTGCCGTCATCAAAGCCAAAGACTGGTTCTTCAACATGCAGCGTCCCTCCTCCTCCTCCTCCTCCTCCTCCTCTTCCCTCTCTGCCCTTTCTTTTTCTTTTCTCTCCTCTTCTTCTTCTCATTTGTTGCTTCTCTCCCCAAGAACGCATTTGTGTCAGCGCTGAAAAGCCTCGTATCTTCTGCAGCCGCTTTGATGTCTTAATGACGACGTGAAGAGCGAACTGTGCTCAGAGAGATTCACCCCCCCACCACCACCACCACCACCACCACCACCCTCGGTCTCCTTTTGTCACCCCCCAGATTCCAGCAGTTATATCTGGCTTTTCCAATCTCACCTCACAGACAACAGGCAGGCAGGCGGGTTTCAAACGAGAAAATCGCAGCAGGCATGGAAAAACTTGTTCTGTTTATCAGAAGCTTTATCGTCTATGTGTTCAAAAGCCAGTGTGTGTTTTTCTTTCCTGGGTTTGATAAAACCTCGCTGCCTGTTGGATGTTTCCATGTCACGTGGCTGCAGAAGGCACATAAACTGATTTTTACAGCTCTAATTATTACTAAACGATCAAATGCTTTATCGCTGTGTCTTCTAACTGTGAGCGTAGCCGAGGTGACGAAGGCGATTACAGGAAATGACTGCTGACTGAAATATCTCATGAAATTATATGTAATTTGAAACGGACAATGTCGACGTGAAACAAGAAGTGAGTCTCAAACAGACTGGTTTTGTTCGGAGGCATCAGGTGTGTGTGTGTGTGTGTGTGTGTGTGTGTGTGTGTGTGTGTGTGTGTGTGTGTGTGTGTGTGTGTGTTGTGTGTGTGTGTGTGTGTGTGTGTGTGTGTGTGTGTGTGTGTGTGTGTGTCTGCGTGTACTCACTTGCATAATATAGCTGCATTCCACTGCATTATATTTCACATAAATGCATGCACAATATGTTTTCGCTGTGTTCTCTGGGCAAGGTGTGTGTGTGTCTGTCTGTCTGTGTGTGTGTGTGTATCTCTCTGTGTGTGTGTGTGTGTGTTTTCCTGTGGTTCCTAGGCAAACACAGTGATGGTTGTGCGGCGCCTCTGCTATCAGCCTGGGGTTTGATCAGTGTGACAACATGCTGAAATCTGATAGACCCACACACACACACACACACACACACACACTCTGTGGCCATGACTATGATCTCTTCGCTACATTCCCCTCTTTTGCACTTGTGTGTGTATGTTACCTTGGATCAGATCTCAATGAATGACTTCTGCCCACATCCCTTTATGGCTCCTTCTGTATCAAACTAAATTCTGGACCTTTTTAAGTTCCTTTCAACTCCAGAGACTTTCAGTCATTAGGGGATTGCCCACGCTTTTATTCAAGGCCGACAGATTTGGACAATTTCTCGGTGTGCGAGCGTTGCTTTTATGAGAGTTCGGAGAGCTTCATGCCAACATTTCTGTCATAGTTGAGCTGTTGTGATGAGCCGAGTGTGACCAAAGCTCTGAAGAAATGAAACCAGAACAAAGACAACAGGAAGGGAGAGAAGAGGGCGTGTGGATGCTGTTTGGACGTGCTCATTAAACGATGAGAACAAGCCGCAGAGTTAAGCAGCTGTCAGTCCACGCAGACCCTCCTCCTCCCGCTGTACCACTGCTGGTTCTCTGCATCTGTCCGTCTCTGACGCTGAGCATGTGGTGTCTTCAATCCTGCTGCGTCCCAAACTAGAAATATGGCCTTTCTCGTGCTGTAAGAAAGTGTTTCTTGATGTATCCAGTAGGGATTTGAAACTAGTTTTCTAAAACTAAAGGGAAAGTGAAATCCCCCCGACCTGTAGATGACCTTGGGGTGAAGAGATTGTCTTTAGCTGACGGCAGCGATGTGTGGTGCGTATTTACACAAGGACACTTTTGACCACATGTGCATACTGCAAACAACTGCCTGATGCATTGGGTTACTTACTTGTACCCAGTTTCAGAGTCTAAACTTGGCACAGACATGCCCACATGTGCTCCTTGACTGCAAGGCCAAACATATGCGAGCATCTGCCCTGCTGCAATGTTGAAACACCGACTATTGGAGGTGAGTTAGCAGCAAGAGAGCATCCCACTGGGTGCTGATTAAAAGTGGCATTATTAATAATCCACAAACAGCTCTGAGTAACATAAATGAGCGTTGAACAAAGCAGTCATCGGGGTGAGTCATGTTGAAACGTCGCCCAGCGGCGCATCATGATGAGCGGGTTGGTTTTACATTGTTGTAAATAGTTGTTCATCAAAGACAGCCTGTCAGCGTGCAGCCGCGCTCAGCAGAGCCTGCCAGCGTCTTTGAAGTGAAGCAAGACGAGCGCGTTTTCTCAACACATAAACACGTACACAAGGTCAAGGGCAAGTAAACGCACGTTGGCGCACTCGTGAGCACGCACGCAGATCAACGCAGAAACTCATCACACACGCGAGCAGGCGCCGAGCAGCCTCACGGGCCCACGTGCATGTGACGCGTCCACACTCTGCTTTGAAGTGCGGCTTGTTTAAGACAAGACAGCACTCAGCTAAGCAGACCTGGGTCATGTGGAAGCCACTAATAATTTATAGTGTTATATATTTTATACAGAGAAGCTCACCTAAAGCATTTTACCGTTACGGCTCTGGTTCAAATCAGGCTCAGGCCCTTCGCTGTCACACTCTAGTGAAACTTTATTAAGAAAACATAAATATCTAATGTAAAACTGACCTTCGCCTCAGTGAACCTGATTCCTCTAATGCTTAAAAGTCAACATACCAGCAAATGTTTACTCTCCAACTTCTTCTAGATGCATTACAGTAAATTAAATCTTTTTAAAGGAGCCAAAGTCACATGTCAACTAAAACTGGATATAAGCAGGTTCTTCCCATCTTAACCTAACTGGATTGATTTTGTCTACTTGTTCAGTAACTTCTAAACTTTACAGAACTTAATATGAACTAATTCTTTGTTACTTGTCAAAGGCTTTTTATCAACTGCTGTTTAAAGTGGTGTGGTTTCACCGACGATGCAGAAACTGAGAGACGGGAAACTGAATCTGATTGTAGAAGCCATTAAATGGCAGCTGATCGGGGTCGTGGATGAAAAGTGAGTCGTAACGAGTTGATGAGACTTATGGGAATGAGAGAGTGCGGTGAGATTTACGAGGGAGAGCTTGTGCAGTTTGCAGGAAAACCGAAAGTAGAAATGTTCTCCTCAGTTTTCTCCTCCGCTCAGGAGGCTTCACAAGCAGTTGCGATCGCACCTCCAGCCCAAGTGATGAGAATGAATTCAGCAACGTGAGATGAGAAGGAGGTCAAATGAGAAGAAAAGTGTACTAATGAGCAGATATTTAACTGGAGTCTAATTTGATATGGGGAAGCGCAGGGTGGGCGAAGGAGAGACTGAGTGAGAGTTCAAAGTCCTGAGCCGAGGATGGCGGTGTGTGTTTCAAAGGGGGCGCGTGGCGATGGATGTGAGAGATTTGTTAATTCAGCAAAGCAAAGCGCTGCCTTGATGTTTACTAGAGTTACACAGGCAGCAGCTGGACGAGCACACACACACACACACACTTTCATTCAAATGCATACACACACACACACACACACACAGGCACCTTCACAGTACACACACTCAGGCGCTTGGATGCGAAAGACGGTGCAGATGTCTTCGCTTTCAGGCAGATACACACAAATACCCACTTAATGATAAAGACACATTGCATACACACATGTTCACATGCATGGAGACAACATGCTCATTGACATACACTCATTCACACACACACACACATTCAGTAACATCCAAATCAACACAGGCAGAAATACGGACGATGCACATCATAAAAATAAGATAAACCCACATACATGAATTAAATGTACACATGATTTTTGCTAAAATACATTCACACATACAAGACATGTTTTTATACAGCTGCTGCTTTCTTCACTTTATATAACCGTTATTTTTTTATCTGGTACATTTGGTAGTTTAACAATAATATACAACCACATGAATAAGTTGTTTTGCCTTCCCTGATCCTCAAGGAATCACGTAAACATGTCTGCCTCCCGCTGTGCAGTGGACCTTCACAAAGGAGAGAGGCTGCACTCTGCTGATGGGGACATCATCTATTTGGGGGATATGACGGCAGTTTTTTATTAGCCAGGATGGTTTGAGGTCAGAGCAAATCACTAAATATATCCGACTGGATGCATCTTAAACAGACAGCGCACCGTTTGCATCCCGTCGGAGCTCAATGCGCACTGCCTGTAAGGATTCTTGGTTTAAAGTTTTTAGCTTGTAACCTGCTAAAACAAAGCGAGCCGCTGTAACAGGTCACACATGTGCACCTATCTAGGAAGAATTACAACCGTCAAATGTTTTGAAAGAAAAAAAAAAAAAGCAAAGATTCAAAACAGTGTAATAATCCTGGTACCAGACACACCTGGTAGGCAGGTGTGTGGGAAGAGTCATGCTAAAGGAGGTGAACTCCTGCACAGCGTCTTTAAAAAAGAATGTTTTAGTCATAGACTGTGGATGTTGGTCTGAATTGTATTCACACACGTGGAGCATTAAGATGTTGTTTCATGTGAGACAAAGGTCTGTGACTTCTTAAAGAGGCAATAATCACTATATGTATTATAATAATGTATAAATAGAATGAAAACGATGTGAAAGTGGTTTCAGCTCATTGTTTCGCTGTCTGGTCCACGACTTTACTGACTTAGTGTTGTTTCCAGGCCACAGAAGGCTGCTGTTTTCAGACCAAAACCTGAGCTAAAAGCAGAGATAGTATTGGACTCCAGAGGAAACGTGACTCCAGATGAATGACAGCGTTGCTGGACGTAGAAATAAACAGCAGTTTGTTTAGATCCCTCTATCAAACTGAAAAGGTGATGATCCAGTATGTCAGGGTTGTTTCCGCCGCCCCCCAGTGGCCAAAAAACACTTTTAATCGTTATTACATGTTTAAACGTCGTTTTTTCATTTAAACCTTGTCTGTGAAGTTAATTTTTAGGGTCACACGAGAACATCTGCAGTTCTTCACAGACTTTATATGTAATCTGTGTAACTGTATGTCGACATAAAGTCTGTTTTTACTTCTGTGATCTCAGAGACCCCTGTGAGCAGCGGACATGCCGTAATTCAGTAATTCCACTGAATCATTTCTGTCCTTGACCGGATCGTCTCCATCACGTTAATCTGCCAGGTGGACGGTCAAGGCTTTAGGCTGCAGCTGTACGTTTGCCAGATTCCTGCGCTGCGTCCGTATCTGTCTCCATTTTAGACGAATTTCAGTCTGTGTTCCACACTTGACCCTGCTGCTCCATCAATGAAGTGTGAACAGTGATGTAAAACAGCCACATGAATGAGCACACACACACTGCACATGCAAAGATTAATGCGCTCTCACAAGCACACACACTGCACATGCATAAGAGGAGGGAGGAGGCGGAGAGAAGGACGAGGCTACTTAACTTTTATACTGATGCGTTAAAAAATGTAAGTTAACTTAACCAGATGCTTTTGTTTTACAAACACACACACACACGTGTATATATTAACACACACACAGAAAACTGAAAACCTGATCCCTGACTGTATGTTTTCAGAACTCATAAACCCCATCACTGTGCGACGTTTATGAGCGAGTGTGTGGAACCACTTGTGCCTCATGCCTGTATGTTATTTCATCGCTCTGTTGATATTTTACGCTCTGACACAGTCCATGTTCGGCGTCGAAGGAGGCTCGGGTGTTTTCTCACTGTTGGTTTTCTCAAAAGTTTTCTTGTCATAACCAAACCCAGGCCTTGTTGTTAACCTAAACCTGACCGCCAAGGGTAAATGGCCCGTGCCTGGCTGCAGCATCTGAAAATACACCAGAGCCAAATCGAGGAGTAACTCCGCTGGAAAATGGATCTGGAGTTATTAACACCCCGTAGAAATGTGGCGTGTTAATCACATGTTGTGTGTTTGGAGAACATCCGATGGAGATTGATTGGGGAAGGATTTGTGCTTTGTCAGCTGGAGGCGACACAGTTGAACTCTCTCTTCCTCCCCCCGCTGCTGCAGTGAGGCAGCAGTTACAAGAAGATTCACTCAAATACTTGGACTCAGAATCAGCACATAATGTGAGACTTTATTGATCCCTAGTGGAAACATTTTCTGTCTTTTCCCCCCTCGCATGGAGGTCAGGGGCCAGGGTCGGCAGCAGGAAAGCAGATAGGGATTTAGTCTCTTACTCAAAGGGTACCCAGAGGAAAATCTACCATAAAACTCTCTCATAGTAAAGAAGCTATCGGTGGTGGGTATATTTCTTGGTGCATTTTGCTCTATGATCCTCTAATGTCTCCTGAGGATAACTGGCCAGATGTGGACATCTGGTGTTTCCAGCAGCTATAATGGAGTTTGATTGCTAAGAATCTGTTGGCTATCTGTTAGTATAAAGACGATGATCGTGATAATAATAGGAAGAAGAAGAACAAGAAGAAGAAGAACTTTATTTATATATCATTTTTCAAAAAAAAATGCTTTACAATAAAAATAAACAACAGATACAACAGATTTGTAAATTGGAAGATATAACAATACGCCATCAGTTCTGCCAGAGGTCTCCAGCTATTGGACCCTGTAGTAGCGCCCCGCTGGAGGATCTCAGACAGCGATCAGGCTCATATGGAGCTCACTGATCAGACAATAAGCCTTAACATGCAAGGTTTTAAAAACCAGCAATAAAATCTAAAACTCACAGGAAACCAGTAAAGGGCAGTCAGGATTGGTGTGATGGGGCTGCTTCTCTAAGAACGGGTTAAAAGCTGCATTTTGGATCTCCTGCAGAATAAAGTGTGCTGCAATGGGCAAGTGTGGAGGAGATAAAGGTTAATCCCCCCAAACATTGAGACTGTCTGTTGTGTCCTCACTGTGATGAACAGGACTTGGCCTTTGTGTTTCTGGGAAAATCATTGAAATTCAATGCTGAAATTCAACAGTAGTGGACAAATGAATCAGTGCAGTAACAAGAACAAGTGATTCACTAACGCATAAAGTGTCACCAGTGCAAGATTTTCATTGATTTATTGACTATTATCCTTTAAAGTCCAAGCTCATCGTGGCCATCGCTGTCCACATCTTCGTGATTCATATTTGCACACACACTTTAATACAGCTAAAGAAGTGTAAGGAAGTCCAGTCGTTGTGTCCTCTTCACTACGCTGCTGCACCAGCGGAGGACTGACAATAATTTCCCACAGGAATTACAACACAGCAATTTATGTAGAGTTGGAAAAAGTAAGAAGTCGAGTCCATAGAGAGACTTCAGACAGTTACAAACCACTGACAGATGTAGAGTCACTGTCAACTGCCTATGAAATGCAGAGCACTGCGTTTTTGGATCGTGGACAGTTCGTAGTACACATGCCATGGACATCACGTACTGCTGCTGCCCTTCTCTGGGATATTTTAATGCGTGCCGCTTACAGGCTTGTCGTGTAACAGAACAATGTTGGAATACAGGTCTAAAGAAGGGAAGCACGCTCCTGCTCTGTCCTGCCGGTTTAGAGGTGGCACAACAACGACCCTCATTCTGTGCTCAGACCTTTTATACAGACGGCACAACGTTCCCCACCTCGGACGGGCTGTGTAAAAGAGGCTTAGGTGGATCTAAACATGGACGTCCTCTACTAGAAGTGATTTATTACTTATTGCTTACTAATAATCCAAAAGAGACTGATGTGTGAAATAGGGTGAGGAGCTAGAGAGCTGTACAATATAATACATCTGTACAGAGGATCCATAAAAGCTGCAGTCCCGAGGCGTCTGGAACTATTTTCATCCTGTAAGGGTGGTAGATTTTACTTCCTGGAACTGAATTTTATTGCAAGCAGTTTTGGGTAAAACTCTGCTCCCCGGCTCAGATTAATTACCTGGAAGCGTTTTCTTATTGAGGATTTTGTCAAGAGGAACTGGGAACTTTGGGGGCTTTGCTGTTCTCAATGGCATTTTTTTTTTTTATGTTCTCCAACACTTCAGACTACTGCCTGACCTTCATCCTCAGCCAGTTGTAGCTAAGAAAAAACTTTACAGTTACATTGTTGAGGAGTGAAACACAAGAGGACCAGATGTTTGCAGCTGTGATCATATTAATATTTATGACTTTTGCCATAAAACCGGCTGTTTTATCTACGATGGCAGCTCGTGCGTCTAGTTTGCAGCTTCCTGAATGAACACACGAGCAGTCGCCTGCTGGCTCAGTGAGTGACACAAAGATTAGCCTGTTATGATGGTCGCTTAGTGTCTTTATCCACGCATACATACAGTTTAAGATACATTATATGATTTAAAAAACCCTCCAGCGCTTGAAAAGTAGCATTACAGGAAATAATTACAGCAATTAACGTAAGAAAAACATAGCTTAGCATAGCACTTGACAACAGTGCATCCCATAAACATGATATAAGCATGTATACACCAACATATGAACACATCATAACAGACTAAAGATATACACTCATGTGATATATGACTTAGAGTTTTCATAAGAAAAGAACGATAAACACGAAAATACACACAAGTAATGACAAGAAAAGAACTCAAATGAAGACAGGAAGCTGTGAGACACAGTTGTGAGTCAACCAACAGCTATTTAATGAAAAAAAGCTTCAGTATGATAGAAGATATTCATACTCGGGAGCCAAAACAGCATCAGGAGTGAGATGGTGAGTTCACCCTGATTATTGTTGGCATTTTTTCCCAGTCGAGTCCTGGATCATCTCGTACATTTCATAATATTGTTGTAGTTGCTTTGCTGGAATGAAGCAATTTGTCACACACACACTGAAAAGGTGGAAACGTGCGTCATCGGGCTTTACTGCACACATGGCGAACGCAGCTTCAAAGAGAGCAATTTGTGGTGAGCACGATGTCGGTGGTTTGACGGATCAATGAAACGATCGGCCCAATCTGTCTCACTCCCACTTCACCATCAGACCCGAGTCCGGTAGATTCCAGTCTTCGTCCATGTTTAGACTCAAAGTGTCGTCAGGTGCGTTCCTGGTTTTACTGAGTGACTGACAGCTGGACACACAGACTCAGGCATGCTGCTGCCTAGTGTGAGACATGGCCAAGGTCAAAGTGAATTTAGCACACACACACACACACACACACACACACACTGAAGGTTAACCCAAGAGTGGAAAGCAGCACCTCTACCTCCTCAACGTATGACACCACATTATTTTCTTCCCCTAAATGTGTGTATGTGTGTGTGAACAGGGGAGGAAACAGCAGTGCTTTTTTTTTTTTTTCATGACCATACAGTCACCCTCCTCCCTCATGCAGCCACTCGTACCTCTCACACACACACACACACACACACACACACACACACACACGTGTACATACACACAAACACAGGTGGCTGTAATTAGTGTGTTGAGCCCATTCATGGCACAAGATCAAACTGCGGTGCGCTCAGCTTCAGGAAACACAGAGCTCTGCTTAGAGTTAGACACACACACACACACACACACACAGATGCATGCACCTTCGCTCTTTATTTCTCCTCTTCGCTCGCTAACGTGATGCTGGCGCACAAAAGGTTTCCCTCTACAACTGTTTTTGTTTAGTCTGCAAAAGTGAAGCGGAGTTCTGTTTGACTTCACTGTAGAAACTTCCACACTCAGTGTTTACTTCTGCAGGGAGGGAACACAGACGGACAAGGTGCGGAGCAGGGAATTATGGGTTAGATAAGCCCGAAAATGTTCTACATCTCCAGTCTGACTTAAGAATATACACGGCTGGTTTTTGCTGCAGCGGTAAGCAGAACCTACGCGGCCGGACCAGCCAGGCACAAGGTTACAAAAGCAGTAATAATGCTGAGTGGTCAGCGCCTCATATTGATGAGCAGGCAGGTTTCTCTGTGTGTGCGCCGCCCTTTTTCGGTTTGTAACAGACTCAGACACGATTAGAAAGCTTTAAACACAGAAGAATAAGAAAACGAACAGTAGTTTTACCACGTGACTAAAACAGAGGAGCCCCTGCAGTGAAAACTGTTTAATCTGGCAGCCTTTTTGACCATCAAGGTCTCGGTCAGTGTTTTTACCCCCCTGAAGACCTTGACGGTCAAAAGATTGCTTCACTGCGAGCTTGTAGCATTCAAGACTGCCTCCCTCTCTTTCTATTGGGGTTGGATGTGCACACCATCCTCCCTTTTTAAATAAATTTCACCATGAGGCCAGTACATGCATGCATTCTTAAACACACTGTCACTTAGTGTGTCATTGGAGCTGCACCAACCAGCGCTCAGTCTGTTTTCGCTGTTGGAGGAGTCACATCCTTCAGTGAAAAATCCTGGAGAGAGGGAAAGTCTGTCCGGTTTGATATGTGCCGTGTGTATGTGATTACCCTGTTAGTCTTGGTTTGATTAGTTGTGATTGATCGGCTGTAAATACTAGACTGTTTGTCAAACGGTTAGTTGGGGCAGTGTCTCAAAAACCTACTGGACCAACAAACAGAGTATGATGGAGTGTCTGGCCGCGGGTCAAACAAGAACTGCTTTTGGATCGAAGGATTTCACTTCACTTCACTCTTGTCAGCAAGCCAAAGCATTTTTGCATCCCAGCTCAGATGCAGGGAATTGTAACAAGACTTCAAACCTCTCGTGTCTTATGCAATCCTGCCTCGGCTGTTAGCGCCTGGAACAAAAGCAGGTTCTGTCTGACCAGCAGGCCGCTTTGCTGTTGCTCTCACTGCGGCTTCATTTGGTTGGGATTTAAATATTGCACATTTTGTTCCACTAAAAAAAAAGAAAAAGTAAAAAGGTCGAGGACTGATAGGAATCAGTGAGGAAAGCTTTTTTGGATTCAGTGACTTTGGAAAAACTGAAACTTGTAAGTTCCAAGACTTGATGTCAGGATTATTGTGCACTATCAGTTCTTCAGTAGCCAAAACTGGATGTCAGATTATTTTATTTTGATATGAATTATACATTCAGACACTTGAACCTCTACGACCTCCACACCCTGAGCCTCTGTGAACCTGCCTTCACTCTGAAAGTCTCCAGCAAAAAACCTTGGTTAATCATCCACATACCCAGATCTCTACATGAAATAGTTTCTGCGTAAGTGTGTGTGTGTGTGTGTGTGTGTGTGTGTGTGTGTGTGGGTGTGGGTGTTTGGCTCACACACATTGTACCAAATAGGTCAGAAAGCTGGAAGCAATTCCCGTCCGAACGTTGACGTGTGTTCATCACATTTCAGAGAGCCTGAGCCCAGAATGGCACGAGGTGTAATCCCATTTGTAAAGAGCATCGTAAAGTTGCACTCGTTTGTTGGGTTTGTTGTCGTCTTTGCCCGGCCAGGGGGGCCGGGGGAGGGGGAGGGGGAGGGGGAGGGGGGCAGAGAAATTGGAAAAAGAAAAACCTCTCAGGTGTTGGTGAGTGTGTGTGTGTGTGTGTGTGTGATGATGATGATGATGATGATGAAGGGTAATGAGATCAAATGTTCCAGAAACCTTTCAGAGCAAATGTTTACCTTATGAAGATTTTCTTACACATAGAAACTGGTTCTGTGTGTGTGTGTGTGTGTGTGTGTGTGTGTGTGTGTGTGTGTGTGTGTGTGTGTGATGATGATGATGATGATGATGATGATGATGATGATGATGATGATGATGATGATGATGATGATGAAGGGTAATGTGTGCACACGTGTGTGATTCAGTGATTTAATGAAGGTAGGGAAATGTCATCACCTCAAACCCACGTCACCAATGTGATCACTGCCCACTAAATACTCTGGGCTCACACACACACACACACACACACACACACACACACACACACAGTTAACTGTGTACGACTGTCGGCTCTGCGGTTACAGTTGATAAATCTCCCTCTGCACTGTCGCCTTTTCCTCTCCGGCTCTGTCTTTTCATCTCTCTCCTGCTGCCTCTTGACCTCCTCTAAAAGTCAGTCAGTTCCCGTCTTGTTCCCTCTCTTTCTCCGTCGCAGCCCCTTTCAGCGTCTCTCTCTCATGCTGTTAATGGAGGACTGTGTAGCAGCACAAGCCATAATGATTTCCATAAGGCTACACAGCCTCTCCACAGGCGAGAGTGTAAATCTCAGTGACGTGTGTGTGTGTGTGTGTGTGTGTGTGTGTGTGGACGTACACGTGTGCACACATGAACATTTGTGTGAACTGTTATAGGACATTTGACAACTTAAAGCTTAAAAGCTGTGACTTTTTCCTCAGATTCAAACAAATTAGTGGCAGCAAAACCTGTTTTCCTGTGGGGAGTGTCGGTGTTATTAAAACATTAATATTGCAACTAATAATTATTTCCATTATCATGCTAAAGACATCAGATGTTATTATCAGTTAGTTTAAACCCTCAGACTGCTTGTTCTGTAGAATAAACAGTCCAAAACCCAAAGATGTTGCATTTATAGACACAAGGGAAACAAAACAGAAGCTGAGAGCAGCAAATCGTTGGTGATTTTGCTTGATAATTGATCAAAGTTGTTGCTGATAGATTTAGTCAAACCGTGGACTGTATCAAAGAAGTCGGGTGTAGCTCTACCTGAAACTGCAGCCAATGCTGAAGAGCCTTAAACCTGCCTTCTCTCTAATGTGCAGCAGGAGGCGACTTCTCAATTAATTTATTTTCTTCGTCTCAGTCGCTAGTTTCAAGACCTCGTCAACATAGCATGATGTACATTATGTGTCACAATCTGCTGCTGCAGGTCATTTTCCACTCTCCTACCTGGCCTCGCCTTCCAGTCAGTGACAGTCACCCTCCCCTGGTTCCTCAGCTGCACTCACTTGCAATCACCTGCCTCTTTAAGGTTCAGCAGTAGACTCCCTCATTGCCAGATTGTCTTAGCTTCATGTCTGACCTTCCAGCACTCCTGTTTGGACTGATTTCCTGGTTCTGACTCTGTTTGCCCCCGACTACCGCTCCTCGTCTTCGCTGTCTGTCTGCCCGCCTGTTGCCGACCCCGGTTCTGGATTTGAGCCTAGCCTGTCCCTCTCTGGTTCTGTTGCCTCCCATCTACCCAGCCAGCAGATAGTCACCTGCTCTTTCATCAACTGCGAACACCCCGTTACATTATGGTCCCTTTTAGTGAAAAACAGACCATGAAGCTTTCGGACGAGACCAATCAGAGGTGGGCCATGTCTAAACCTAACCAATCAGAGGTGGGGTCATGCAACACTTCTGAGTCCAAAATCAAGATGGCGAAGACAAAAATGCCAAACTAAAGGCTTCAAAACTACATTCCACAAACCAGTGGGTGACGCCACGCTGGCTCCTTCCACTTATTTTATATCAGTCAGTGTCCTTATCGCTTCATCTGATCAGTTCATTATGAATAACAACACCCCTGAGATACTGCAGTAGTTTAAGGTCCGGTTTTTCCCTGAGCTTTCAGGTGTGTCGGCTTCATCCGGTGGAGCTGTACTTCTCATCTGAAGACCAAATAGATTGGTATGATAGGATACACACCTACTGTCCGTGGAGGGGTTCACGAGCCGCACTGCACACAGAAGGTTCCCACAGCACATCTGCAGCATGTAAATCAAACCAATTATTACAACGACACTGTGTTTAATGTTTCATCTTGTGGCAACTAAATTCAAACAAATATTTGTAAAATAACTGTGGCTGGAGAGAAAAGTATGTTTGGAACGTGTGGTCAACGTGCAGAGTGTGTGTGTGTGTGTGTGTGTGTGTGTGTGTGTGTCATATATTGTGAGAGAGTCAAACAAACACAAGGAGAGGTTTTGTCTCTTTTTGCACCCACAAATTAAACTCTCCTCAATGCAGAAAATGTTAAACCTGATGTATTATTCCAGCAGCAGCAATAATAGGAGGATAACATGTGGTTTCATTGTTTCTACAGTATCGTTGAACTGATGGAATTATAATGACGGTGTGTGTTTTAGTAGGGGGTCAGTGTACTGACAGGCCAGCACGCTGAAGGACGAATGGTGTTTCTCCTGCTGGTTGTTACAGTAGACGATACGGAGGAGGAGGAGGAGGAGGAGGAGGAGGAGGAGGAGGATAGATGCCTGCAAGAGTTCATCCGTCTGACACCCAAATACAGCATTTATCATCTTATCCTGCTACTTACAAAATAGTAATCACGGCTCCATATGCAGTAAAAATGTTTAGTGCATCACATCCTGTGGTTTTTGGAAATCATATACAGGCCAACAGAAGAGCTACCATTGTTTTTAGGATGATCAGACAAGCAAAACTATGACTTTAAGCATTGACATATCAACCCTGATCACTGGGATTAAAAAGCTCCTCTGGCATGGTGACTTTTTTTTTAAAAAAGTGCGAATTGATTGTACAGAGTGAAAGAATAAGACTCCAATCCTGTGCCAAACATCCTTCTGCTGATGAGTGTCAGGTAATAAGATCAAAAGCTCCAGATATGATAGAGAGCTTCAGCTGCTAAATGGACCTTGTGGTGAGATTGTTTTCTATTTTTTCCAAGAGTAAAGTTTTGTTTCTAAACCCTTCACTTTCTCCAAAAGTCCACGAGGAGCAGTGTGGATGGTTTCTGTTTTACTGTCTTAATGTCATAACTGTGTGACTGTATGGCTGCATGTTCCGTTACTGATGGAGTTTTAATACATTAAATACAAAAATAGAACATAGTTGAACCTCAGTGGAAGAACAACGTTTACTGTACAATAACAAGTTTGAAACACACCTTATTTATGTACTTATCACTTTAGATGTGGAGACAAGTTGTAATTCATTGAAATTGGAAGATTATTTATGGTGTTTTTAATCATTTACATGCCGCACAGTTGGGTTAAACTTCTACTTTTCTCAAAACTGTAATCCCCTGCAATATTAAAAGCAAGCTGCTGCTGTTGTTGAAGCTACCGTGAATCAACCCTCCCGGGACCAGAATACTTCTTCTCCCAGTGTCATGTGAAGCTTGTTTTCTTGCCGAAGCTCCTGTCTGAATTATGACGTGAAACACAGAGTCTGGGTGAAGTGTGAGGCCTGAAACTTTTAGTTTTAGAGGACTAACAGCGGTTTACTGGGTTTGTCATGTACATAAACTCATCTGTGGCTGGTTTTGGATCCGATGCTGCAGCGAGCAGCGGTCAGCACACACACACACACACACACACACACACACGTCAGCCTTAACACCCACACACACACACAGACTCTGTCCACATATCCAGTGTCTCTATATTAAAACCTGGAAGGACATGACCCTTTAGGAAAACACTGGCCCCCTGGACACACACTCACACATACAAACACTCACACACACACTGGACTGCGGGGACTCATATTTCTGAGCGTGCTCATGTCCAGTTGCTGCCTTTTCTCTGCAGACCAAAATGTAAATACAAGGAGGGGTTATACAAATACACACACACACACACACACACTCACAGGGGTACCCCGCCAGTGAATGTGTGAAATGTAGCACACTGTTGAACCATTTACCCCCCTGCAGATTAAAAGAGAGGAAAGGAATGAAAAGAAACAAGGAAGAAAAGAGGCGGAACATGAAACAGAGAGTGTGAAGAGAGGGAGAGAGAGAGAGAGAGGGAGAGAGAGAGAGAGAGGGAGAGAGAGAGGGAGTTGGAATAAGAGAAATGGAGAGATCAAAAAGAGAATACAAACAATATGTTTTATACTCTGTGTGTGTTGCTGTGCAAAGGCTGAAGTTTCTCAAAAACAACTGAAAGCTCGGGTCTGTTTACGGCTCAGAGCTGCAGATTGTGGACTTTGGGAGGACGTTTGGCGTCTTGGATGGTCACATAAAGGAAGATAACTTCTCCTATTGTCTGTGAGCTTTGACTTCACAGTGATCCATCTGGGACGAGAAGAACTGGATGAACAAAACAGACATGAGTCAGAAAGATGTGATCCCAAAAAAAATATCTATATATTTTTATATAGTGTATATTTAATGTTGTTGTTTTCACGTCAGTTGCTTGAAAGAAACCACGTTTGTCTGATCTGTTTCGTTTTTATGTCTTGATCAAGTGTTTTTTTGGCCCCGATCCTGATGTCAGTCCTTTAAATCGAGTGTTTGCAGATAGTCCGATCCAGATACTTATAGTTTCCTAAATGACTGCATGTGTATCTGACACAGTGAAATAACATCTTCAGCCTGCTTAATCCGACAAGCTGCGGTGCACCCAAATCATTCTGACATTCACACGCTCTAATTTGTACTCGGAAGAGAGCTGCAACACGAGCGGGCCGCGGCAGAAGGAGCTCAGCGGCGGAGAGAAAACACTGGATTTTGACTTTGATTGCTTTCTTTCAGCAGTTATTGATTAATTAGAAAATGTCCAGGTCCTCCTAGGATGCAGCCACCTATCAGTCGCTGTCACTGTGCACACGCTCGCTTATACCACTAGTCTTCACATAAGCACAACTGCATGTGTGTGTGTGTGTGTGTAAGTTGTTGTAATCACCAGCCAAAGTATCTGGCCGAACATTAGAAGGTGGAACAGGATCAGAGGAAAACATTTTGTTTATTGAAAACAGCTGAAGCAGGGAGGGAATGTGTTTTCTACTCTGTGTGTGTTCAACGTGAAGCGAACGGCCAAATATTAACTCAAGCTAACCTGCATTCGTGTAAGAGGCCCGAAGAAAAGGTGGGAAGCTGCCTCTGCTCATCACAGATGCACGACTCCAAGCGCAAGTGCACCCGTGATGCGTTTAGGGCACACCTAGATCACGTCGATCAGACCGCTCAGACCTCGGCCACGATGCTCACATCTTCTGCATCATAAGACTGCAGATATTCTGACACGTTTAACTTACTGCCAGAACGTAAAGATGTTAATCTCTAGATTAGAATACGTACTCTGTATGTATCTGGGTGTGTTCCCTAGTGCACATTTAGAGATCTCTCTGGTGGGGCAGCGTGTCTGTCCACTGAGCCCCGTTAGTCGGCCTGAGTTGTGTCTCTTTCCAATGGATCTGACAGATCACATCTCTCTGTTCTCCAAACACCTGCTCACCAAAACTTCGCTCTGCGCTCCATCAGAGTAGTGAAGGTTGTGGATCTGATTCAGATCGTGATATAAAAATAATAAGATAATCATTTTAAGTGGAACATGATGCTGTGATATTGTCCCACCAAACACAGCACGGACACACGTACTGCTAAAAGGAATGAATATACTTATTGTTCTTCTTCTTCTTCTTCTTCTTCGTGTGTGTTCGTAGGTGTTCTGCTGCCTCAGTATCACAATATACAGCAGCTTCTATACATAGATGTGTTTTGAGTTTAGGGAGCACTGTGGATGTATGGCTGCACTGTATGGACAGTGGAAGCGGTCCAGCCCCCCTCTGTGAGTGGATCTGTAGGAGGTCTGCCAAGTAAGGTTTACAGGCTCGCACTCGGCCTGGGGGAGGGTTTGCTAGCTGTTAAGAGCTTTAAACCATGTTCCCCCTTTCGGATCAGACCCCCATGCCGCTTTGCTTCAAACACGCTGCCCTTTCTCAGAACACGCCGTGCATGTGGCAGCAGGGAGAGATGAGGGGGTGGGGGGAGTCAGGGGGAGGGAAGGAGGAGTGAGGTGCAACAGGAATACCGGCACCTCAAGTTACCACTTAGTTAAATAACGCCAGAACGCACTGACACACCCATACAGGAATTCATATCACACACACACACACACACACACACACACCGGGCCTGCACCTCGCCGACTGCCAGTATGCTATTAATACCAGCCCCGAGGATGCAGGTCATGCCTCGTATTTGCATTTTAAATGCATCTTTCATTCCATCATCCAAATAGTGATGCTTTAAAGACATTTGGCGCTGCATTAAACACTCTGAGCTTTCTGGTGGTCTTCTAAAATCCATGCGCACCATTAAACCGTGCACGGAGCGGCACACACTCTCACGGATTTCCAGCAGGTGGTCCAAAGCTGTTTGGTTCCTTCTTCTTTTCTTTCCATAACTACCATCAGGTTTTGGTTGAAGCTTCAGGTTGAAGCCAAGCTAACCACCCCCGCGTGTATTTTGACAGACCTGATATTTCACTGTATCAACCCTCCCCGCCCCTCCTGTTAAAGGGCCCCCTCGGATACACGGGTTCCATCTTGAAGTGGTTCCTAGCGTGAAGGTCCAGACAGATGTTTGTGTCTTTTTGATAATCAAGAAGTGGGAAGACATGCTGAGCGAGGAAAACTGATACTCCAGTGTGAGAGCGAAAGCAATATGATACTGTAGATTATGATATAGGCGCATACGCTGTGAAGGTATTCAAAAAAGAATTGGCTCTTTGTGTAGCCTCAAAGGTAATTTTGCCTGTTTTTACATGTTGAAGACACACATTTCTGATCGTGCTCTCCCAGTATTCAGGAATTAACTATTTAGTTTAAGGCTTTTCTGCATTAGCTTCACTTTCCAGACCAGGAGGCTTCTTCCACTTCTTTTAATCAGTCTTCAGCTATAAGGTGTAAATATTTTAAAATACTAATGTGTAGCAGTTTTTGAGAGTAGACCAGTGTGTCCCCACCCCATAGCCAAAACCAGCTGCATCATATCAAACAAAATATTTTTCTATGTTTGCAGCACATAGACCCAGCCCACCTTAGTGCACGCAATTACTGTTTGCTTTACTTCTTCACTTCAGCTCTGACAGTAGAAGGTACCAGTGAATATTTATTTGCCGCACCGGGTTTCTTTTTCGTGAGCTATAATACTCACGATCAGCCGCTCATAAGCTGTCAGGTCATTAATGATGCTTCTTGTCCTCTCTCTGGCTTTCTGTCACCAGATGACTCCAGTTCAAGAGGTGGAGCAGGGACGGCCAATGGAAACTCTCAACATGCCCCAGAGCTGGCCGGGAAACTGGGTGAGCACTCGCAACGTGTCTGACCTCATCACTACAGGCGTATACAGATTTGAAAATGAGAAGGCAGCCTGGAGGTGACACTTAAGATAGCTGAGGGTGTGTAACATTTTAAAAAGCACAGTAGCAGAATGCACAATAAACACCTTTCACGCTGTCAGAGGTGGAGAAGGTGGGTCTTTAAGAAGGTGGGTCTTTAATGCCCACACACAGACACAGGAACACAGCGAGGCACGCATCACGGTGGCTGTTTGCTCTGATAATTGGCTCTGACAGAGCGGGGGGCTGTCTATTTGTGTGAGGTGTGATTTGGTGGGACACATTCCTCCCCCCTGCCCTCCCACGTCCTCCTGGTCGTCCTCCCCCCCGTCACGTAACCTAACCCATCTTTCTTTGCTTGTTGTTATCCTTTTATCCAACTCTCCCTCCTTCCCCATCTCCCTCTCTTTGTACTTAACATTTACTCTTCTCTTTCTCTCTCTGTTTATCCAGACAGATTCTTTCTCTTTATCTGTTCGCCTCTCTGTGCTCACAAGCAGCCAAACGTCCAATACTAAGTGAGAAAACACTCTATGTATTTGAATGAAGATGCTGCAGGGGTGCCAACAATGTGGAACCTCAACTAAGTACTGAATTTAAGTACAAATTTAACGTTGCACTTTCCATTTCATGCAACTTTATACTACTGCTTCACCTCATCTCAGCGGGGAATACTGTACTTTTTACTGCCCTACATTTTCTGCTAACATATGATACAAACATATAATGATCTCATAGACCATGATGCATTGCTGTAGATTAAACTAGCCAATAATATAAACTAAGTACTTAAAATGAGTACAGTCTACACCAGTAAAATGCAGCATACACATTACTGCTGCAGTGATATTAACCCGGTAAAAAACACTGGCAGGGACTATTTTACTGCACTATGAGGACGTTTACTTTCAGATTTAAGGACATTTTGCTGGTAAAACTTTCACCTTTACTGTTTTCACAGTGTGATATTAGTATTTGAAGGATCTGAGTCAGTCGAAAAGGAAGCCTAGAGGTAACAAAAAGTAGATCCTGGCTCAGCTTTTTCTGTAATGCAGCGTCATCCTGGTCATCCTAGTTAACGTAACGTCATCTATAACACACTTCTTCTGCTGTTTAACTTGCAGTTGTGCAGCAAAAGATAAAATGATT
This sequence comes from Pempheris klunzingeri, assembly GCF_042242105.1. Classification (NCBI taxonomy): domain Eukaryota; kingdom Metazoa; phylum Chordata; class Actinopteri; order Acropomatiformes; family Pempheridae; genus Pempheris; species Pempheris klunzingeri. The sequence continues at coordinate 24,599,308 of NC_092020.1, read as the reverse complement.
TCCTCCATAATGATGTTCCAGGGTTGTAAAATCCTGAGTGTGAGCTTTACAAACATTGTTCGGGTGTTCGAGAAGCCTTTTAACACAAAAGTGCATTGATAAATGTTCTGCTGAATCTTTGACAACCTCTCGTCCTGTAAACTGAACCTTTACACTTTCCCAGCTGTTGTTTACCAAGAAATAATTTCAGCTCTGTATGAAAATACATTTATTCTTTTTTCACATTTCTGTTTGAGCACATGAACAACTGCTTCCCGTGTCTAAACTAAGCTCTCGCCGTATATCTCTGTCCAAATCCTGACCTCCCGATCACCTCGAACCTAAAATAAATGTAATTACTAATTACACTCAGGACTTCACCTAAACTACAAGTCAAGAAAAGTCAAAATGACCTCAGTTAGCAAAAATCTCTTCAGTCTCAGAATCCAAGTTGGAAATCACAAGACTCTCCCTCTCTCTCCCCCTTTCTCCCTCGCTCTCTCTCTCCCTGGCACACTGTCTGATCAAAGGCGGTCAGTCGGAGGGTCAGCAGTATTTTTACACTGTGAAGTGTGGCGTTGAAGTGGCCCCTGAGACCCAGAACAAGCCGCCCTCTTGCCTGTTCTGGCTCTCACCTTCAACCCTCGTCCCTCTCCCCATCACCGCTCTCTCCCACCTCACCCCGGCCTCTCCTCTCTCCCTGTTTTTCTTTCTCTCCACCTCTTCGTGCGCCCTCTCCCTTACCTTTTTTGCTTTTTTTATTTTATTGTTTTAGCTCCATCTCTCGTTCTCTTTGTTCTCACTTTCTCTGTCGTCACTCCTGTTTTATTCGTCTCTCTTTAGCAATCTGTCAGTCCCCTGTATGCGCTCACCTCAGTTTGAACTCCACTCTTTCTCTTTCCATCTGTTTTCTCCTGAACTTCTGTTTGATTTGGTTCAGCTCAGACAGTATAAATCAGTGCTTTTCAATTGCACTTTGCACCTCATTTCTATCCAATCCTCGCCAATCGTCTTTGGCTCCTCCCTCCCTCTTTTTAACTAATTTCAATCTAAACCAGCGCGGCCGATTTCTGCAATCATCAAAGCAGACTATTAATCATTGTCTTCTAATTCTTCTGTTAGATGTATTGACTCAGTATGGTCACAGTTCAGCTGTAGTCCAGTAGCTTTTCTTAGACTCGGACCGGGGGGGGGGTGGACACAGAGGCGAGACTTAAAAGCCTTTGGGGTATGTTTGTTCTGTCATCCTGCCCAGCTTCCTGACGGTCAGCAGAGAACTATATTCCGCTGAGTAATGCAGCCGTAGTGAAATCTCTGCATTTGAGCGTGCAATCCCGTCACATAACTCTTCCCCCCTGTTTGTTTACCCAGAGCTGGAATAATAACTGTGTCCAGAGACAGAGACGCAACTGCAGTAGTTTGAGGGTGATTTATCGCTCCGGTTGATGGCTATCTGCTGTGGCCAGAACATGAGGGCAGTAAAATCAAGCGCTCCTGTGAATGATTTCCTCTCCTACCTCCCCACTGAATAGGTTTTTTTTTTTCCCTCTTTGATCTGTTTTCACTGCTCGCCGGTTGTTGTGTTTTTTTTTTTTTTTTAAAGAGAGGTGTGTGTGTGTGTGTGTGTGTGTGTGAAAAGGTGTATGGGTGCCGGTTTGGTCGGGTCAGTCATGCAACTTGCATGAGGGGATGTGGTTGTTTGAATAGGTGTGTGGGGTTAACTGGCCATTTTATGTTTCGTAAAGCAAAACAAAAAAAACAGGATTTGCATGAATGGACGGATGTTTGCTGTGATGCTCAGTCTCTGTCCAGCTCTTTACGACTCGTGCACAGATACGCTGACATGGCCGAATGGTTTTACGTTGATGTTACAAAGCCGGTTTCTGGGATTTTACAGCAGGATCTCCTGGATTGTCGGTGAAAAATGTGAGAGGAGGTGTGTGAAGCTGGAGCCAGAGCTGCTTTATCAGTGGAAAATAAGGAATCTGGTGTGTGTGTGTGTGTGTCTGTTTATGTACATGCATGTGTTTGTGTGTAGGTCCCCGGTCATGAGAGTAAGTCTTCTGTGTTAGAGGGGAGAGGAAGTGATTCAAACGTTTTTCTCAAACAAAACAATTAGGTTTATTAGAGCAAATTTGATTGTGTACACCAAGAGGCACGCTGCCATATGCTTTTACAGCACAACAGGGAATTCTTGGCACGGCCTGAAGCAATGACCTCAGTCTGCCTGACGCTTACACTGCGAAGAAATAAGTTACCGTGTCTCGTGTTCGGTCCTGAAAAGCTAAAACACCTACAAAGAAAAGTCTCTGCAGACTTCAGCTGGCAGATGATTCAATTTGTTCCTGATTCAATTCTTCTCAGTAACGAGGTTTGTGGAAACACATGTCGGGAAAAACAGAAAGCATGAACACACTCGTGTGCAGAAGCAGATTATTATTATTATTATCCAAAGAAATTGATTACGTGGTGTGTAGTGGCAGGTTACGCACCAGTGCAAGAACATTTGTGGAGCAGAAAATTAATTTGTAATCACACACAACCAATAAAATGTCAGATTGAGCAACAAGGAAACAACAGCGCACGGTTCAGAACGCCAAGCAAACATGCATACAGTATCTGGGGGACTGTGGAGAGTCTCTGTTTAAGTTAAACAATGTGAATTTGATCTCATCTTAGAGGAAAGTTACTACTACTCTACCACTGCATTGCCAAAAAAGCAGATAATGGCGTTGAACAGTAGGTTGGCATCAGCTTCTATGAACAAAATAAAGAAGAACATAGTAAAATCCTTTCAAAATCAATGAGCTCAACAATGCTACTAATCTTAAAGTTACATTTTGGAGGTAAAGACTGCAGCCAATGAGGCCTGAAACACAGCTGAACCCTCCATCTGTGTCACAGGCTCTTCAGATGACGTGGCTTTACGTCTTATTAAAGTCTCTCATAAGACTCTCTGATAAATTCCACGATCTTTCCCAAGCTGCTCTCTTTCCGCTGGTCTGAAGAGCAGAACACTGCTTGTAAATATGAAATTGCTCTTCAAACCTTTTATCTCTGACAGTAACTTATTCTGCTCTCTCCTTTCTGTTCCTGCCCTTCTTTTTTTCACATCTGTAGCTGACGGAGTAGCTTTACATTTTTATCCAGAGGGATTCTACATTTACTCCCCCATATTCTACAGGCAGCCTACAGTACATATGATCCATATAATACAACTCGTTTTGCAATACTAGATTTGGTTCTAATTACAGTTTCACTCCTCCCTGTCGCCCCCTCTCTCCACTCGCAGTGCGTCCACGTTTCACCCAGCCATCGAAGATGAGGAAGCGCGTCATCGCTCGCCCAGTGGGCAGCTCGGTGCGCCTCAAGTGTACAGCAAGTGGTAACCCTCGCCCCGACATCGTCTGGCTCAAGGACAGCCGGCCGCTGGTGGACGAGGACGGCGGAGGAGGGGAAGGGAAGAAGAAGAAGTGGACTCTGAGTCTGAAGAACTTGGCGCCGGAGCACAGCGGGAAGTACACCTGCCACGTGTCCAACAGAGCGGGAGAGATCAACGCCACCTACAAAGTGGAAGTCATACGTGAGTCACCACCTCATCCGGAGAGCGAAACCTGATGCTCGATCCTCAAAGATAAGATAAAGATCAGTGCTCCGAGTAGGAGAAGGGGATGGTGCGCCACCTTTTTCAGCTTTGATGAAGAGTGGTTGAGGCTTAAAGGATAATTCTGGTCTTTTAAAACCTGGTTTTTCAAAAATAAAGTCAAAAACTTGTGGATGTGTCCATAAGATAAGTGCAGTTTTCAGAGCTACATATAGTTCAGTGATCTTCAGACTTTCAGCACTACTTTTAAGAGACGTAGCATCCTAGAAATATATCTTTGAAATATTTAATCTATGCAAAAATGTGGCTGCATGTGGTCACTGCATGTCGTGACACATCAGAAAAGCACATTTTTGGATCTGTGGTGTGTGTGTGAGCTGTCGAGGCGTATCATGTGGCAGCAGGAGAGCCTCTCACCCGGTAACATTACGCCGAACGCAGTCTGTGTTTTATTGTTCGACGGAGAGGCCTGTCTCATGAAATAGTCGGTTTGAAATGGATTTAGTTTCCGTTCTGACTCTCAAACGCGGTGATTATGTGGAGTGGTTAAGATCATATGATCAAGAACACCACAATTAACTTTTCAGCATTTTAAATGATTGTCTTGGCAAAGAGTCTGATGCCAGTGATCAGTCTGCTTGTTCCATTTGGAGAAGACATGAGTACAGATTTCCGTCTTGTTTTACAGCCTCACCGTGTAGGATTGATGAGGAACTATTGGCTGAATATAGAGTTCAGAACTGTGTTTTCATTAGTGTATAATTACCTGAACCTAAGAGTCATTCTGTGGCTGTTCTCCATCATATTTCTACAGTAGCCCAGAATGGACAAACAGCGCTTTTTGAGTTTTTTTATGTTGAACTGGCAGCTTGAATTTGGTCAAATGCACAAGTTGGAAGATGAAGAGGAAGAAAGACTATCTTGTGTTGTGACAAATGGAGGATTGTGCTTCGATAGATAGATAGATAGATAGATAGATAGATAGATAGATAGATCAATATTTATTAGTCCATTATAGTGTCCAAATTGTAATCTTAATGCTGCTTGTATTGTGGTCGGTGGTAAAGTAGAGCTGCAGGTCACCACAAGCTGCCTAATGAGTTGCACCAAGAATAGAAGTTTAAAATAGCTTTAAAGAGCCTCCTTGCACTTCAGTGGCATGTATTGATCACCAGCAGGCTTCTCAGTAAAGGAATGCTCAGCAGGTTTTTCAGCTTGGAAGGTTTTAGTCTAGAAAAGGTCTAGTTTCACTGCTGAGAGCCGAATGTGTGTGTTATGACGAGCTGGGAGTGTTTTCTAGTGTATTAGTCTGCAGAAGCCGTTTTTGTGCTCGATGATTGAATGTTTAGCTGTTTGATGGAGTTTAATTTGTGTGTGTGTGCACTGAACTGTATGCTGCTGAACGTGATAGCTCTGTTGAGAGCTCCAGACAAGCTCCTCTCGCTCCACTCCCCACATCTGTTGTACATTAAAGTACAGCTGTAGCCTTTCCTGAGAGACACACACACACACACACACACACACACACACACACACACACGGACAGTAAAGACGTAAATCAAACCACTGCTCACTTATGTCAAATGTGACATTTTCTCTATCTGCAGACATTCACTCAGCTGTCAGTCACTCACAGCTGCTGGAAAGACGAGTCCAGGACAGAAAACCAGTAAAGGTCAAAACATATATAACCCGTAAATAGAGATACGTGAGTTAAGGAACATAATCCTGAATATGATCATTTATCTGGTTGGTGTGTGTTTGCACCTGCTTCGTTTGACCTTTTTAAAACGGAGAGTTTTGAGATTAGATATTTTAAAAGAATGTTACAAGTATTCGGCATCCCTCTTGAACGCTACCTGATCAAAAACAACTTTTTTTTGTTCCCATGTGGTTCCTGAATGAGTTCTGGCAGTGTTGTTTGCACATGTGGTTCTTTTGCATTTCATTTGTAGGTAGCCATGCTCAGCAGATGTCTTTGGGACGTGCTGTGACTACATTAACACATTTAAACTTTAAATAATTTAACTCACAGCCCCTCCAGCAACTGTCCGTAACACTGCACATGTCTTAAACCTGATTTCTGAACTAAAACACACACACAGCTTCTCCACAGTCACCGAACACCGAACCAAACTTTCATCTTCATGGATTAATCCCGTAACTTCTAGCGAAGAAAGCAGCTCAAACAAATCATCTTGGGTTATATCATCGCATAAACAGATACTAAAAAGAGGCTGTTGAATGTCTGCAGGTGTGTTTGTCCTGCTGTATAAACTGAGGAAGACAAGGCAGCGGCTGAAGATAAGGGATCTGTTTGTGTGCTTTCAGCAGAGAGGGAGGATGTGGTGCTGAGGACGGCAGCAAAGAACGAGTGCAAACCATATTATTAAAAGAGAGAGGAGGGTCTTTCCTCATAATCTGAGGGTCTTTAGACACACCGGGGACACATATTAATGTTGAAAAGTGCATAATAAGCAATGAAATATGATTTCTCCTTCTGTGTTTGTCTTTGTTCAGAGCGTACCAACTCCAAACCCATTCTGACTGGTACTCACCCCGTCAACACCACCGTGGATTACGGAGGAACCACGTCTTTCCAGTGTAAAGTCCACAGTGACGTCAAGCCGGTCATTCAGTGGCTTAAAAGAGTAGAACCTGGTGACGAGAACAAATTTAACTCTACCATAGAGGTACAAACACACGCCGTGCCAAAACCACACGTGAACACGAGGCAGATTCTGATTAACCAGTAATGTAAACTTTGATATGACTGTCTTCATAGGTTGGAGACCACCGCTTTGTGGTGCTGCCTACAGGGGAGGTTTGGTCGCGTCCTGATGGATCCTACCTCAACAAGCTGCTGATAACCAGAGCCAAGGAGGAGGATGCCGGCATGTACATCTGCCTGGGAGCCAATACGATGGGCTACAGCTTCAGGAGCGCCTACCTGACCGTGCTGCCAGGTCAGAGGAACAACACAGAGACACTAACATGCACACGTAGAAACCTGTGAATCATCCAGTGGGATTATCTCTGTGGTTTACAGTACCAGAGAAGCAGCCTTGACTAGAGACCGTAAACTGCAAAAGTTGTTTTAGCTGCCATTGCCAGTGCTAATAACAGTCACATGTTAGAATGACATTCAAAACAATTAGCAATAAAAAGCTATAACAACAGAAAGATGATTGTTATTTATCTGTCCTGAGCCCCTCAGGTCTTTGGCCAACTTCATTTCTAACATGATTAATTCAGCACTTATCCCTTAACTGTCATACAGATATCATGTCCTCACCTGTTACTCGAACAAAATATCTGTCTTTTGTCTTTTATTCCAAGGATTATTGATTATTGTTCATTTAAGTGAGAATACAACTAAATCTTTAAAAAAAAATAGGACCAGAGGGTGTTTCATCCTCACCTGAAAGTCCTTTTCTCATTATATCTGTAAACTCTCACCTAATCAAAGAACATACTAACTACTAACCTACACTGGTTAGACCCCCTGTCTTCATGAGTTAACTAGCATGTTGCCATCACCGTCAGCCCACCAGACAAACCAAATAAAGTTTTCTGCAGTTTTTCCTCTCATTGTCTCCCTCATCTCTCCCTCTTTTGCAGATCTGAAGCCGCAAACCAACTCCGTCCCCACAGCAACATCCCCGAGCCTCCCCTGGCCCGTCATTATTGGAATACCAGCAGGCGTTGCCTTCATCTTAGGCACTGCCCTGCTGTGGTTCTGCCAATCAAAACGCACCTGCTCCTCTTCTTCCTCCTCTTCCTCCGCCCTCCCCGCCGCCCAGCGTCTCCCCGTGGCCGGTCGGGACCGAGCCTGCCCAGCGCCGCCTCCTCAGCCGGCCAGCGGGGACAAAGATTGTCTTTCGTATGAGGACTACATCGCCCATCAGCAGCTGCTCCTGGCTCAGGGAGGCGCAGGATTGGCTCCCAAGATCTACCCGAAGATCTACACAGATATACACACACACACGCATTCGCACGTGGACGGGAAAGTGCACCAGCACCAGCACATTCACTACCAGTGTTAGCGGCGAGGCCGGCGGCACACCTCCGTGTTTCACCTTCAACTCTTACGTGAACATGTTCCTGTGCATGCAGACTCATTCACAACAGTCCCACAGAGCTAAGAACAAGGAAAGCCACATGCAAGAGACCGTGCGGATTCAGTGCAGAAACACGGGATCACGCAACTCTTGGTCATGTTGCTGCAGCCACGCTATTGTGTAAAAAACGGACTGATTCAAGACACCAACAATGAAGAATGTAAAGAAAGAAGACAAAGATTATTTTTAGCCAAACCTGGAGGTGAATCCAGTTAAATCTATCACAGAAAAATCCCAAAACATGTTTTATTGAAGCCTTTTTTTTATATATATATATACATATATATTTATATATATATGAAAGCTTTCCTGTGGATTTTTAAATCTCTTTTTATGCTCAGAGGCCTTATTTGAAGCCACAGTGAAGTCGGCTTCAAGCTAAACCAACAATTTATCTTCGTGCACAACCACAACCTCCTCAGTAACCAATAGAAATACAGCTCGCCTACACTGCAGCTCCTCACCTATATAGAGGAGTACGATTCTATGGCATGCAGCGCGTTACTTCATCCTAACGGTACAGCGTGTGTGTAATGTAACAGCTTAAATTCGGACTATATCTCCGGCGTCAACTGAGCCGTGAAAACACAAATCGAGACAAACCCCCACTGTAGGATGGGAGGACGAGGGCTGCTGGTTTTTGCTTTGCAGCCGTTCTCATAAATGTCCAGCTGCTATCTGGGTGCTGCGTGGAAGTGAGCTGATGTCAGACTGGGTTGCTGAGTGCAGACAGCATGGATCTCTCTTAGTCGATCGCTTTTAGCTGCAGCTACGGTGCGACTTCTGCTGCAACAGTTCAGTCGGAGGAGAAGCAATCATTAGATCTGTCCCGACTCTGATAAGCTCATCTACCGATCAACTGCTCCCTTTCTTCCTGGGGAAATGTGGCGTCTCCTGTTTTATGTCGTCTCCTTTGCAGCTCTGTTTGATGCTCGCTGATTTTAGATTAGAAGGATGAAGGGTATCAGTTCTCCTCATGTCATATGTTCAGCCTCTTTTATCCGGCAGCACAAAGGGATGCTCAGCAACGCCTCAGTGTAAAACGGTGCCTCCTAAGAATTGTTTCCAGACTTTGTGGATCACTGCTGGATCATTGGATATGTTGCAGATTCTTGTTAATCTGTTATGAGATTTAGAGGGTTTAAAAGAGAAGAACCTCATCCTAAACTCTCACTCAAGGGTGAGACTTAAAGTCCTTAACTCTCGACTCCCCTTCTAAGAGCTCCTCACAAAGTGACCTCATGTATGATGAAATGTTAGTTGTTGTGTCTCGCTTTTATCTAAAGAGGAAACGTTTCGGGTGAAGGGCTGCCCTCTCATGTCTGTCACCCTGACGTGGAAAATGGAAGACGCTGCAGTTAAGACACTCTAGATGCTAAAATGATGGGATCCAGTTTAGAACTGAATCAATTATCAGTATCAGCACACACATATATATACTATATGTGATTCTGTCTGTTCTGATTCACTCGTCTGCAGATTAACCACTAATTCTTTGAAATAATGAGATCCACAGATGTATTTTAAATGCATTTACATCTGGGCTTTAAGCATTTACTCCTTATTCAGTTACATGTTAAAAGCCCCCACACTCCCATGCTGCATGTTTTCTTTCCTTTAAGCTGATCAGACCTCACAACTGTGTGGGTATGTGCAAAGTACAATACCCTTTAAATGATATTTCCCTCACTGTCGTGTAGCTTTGCTGTATCTTATGTATCATTTTCATTCTAGTTTGGTAAATTTAAGTAAGTCCTGATCCTAAACCTATCCCCCCTGAAGCAGAGATCAGGGGGGTTTCATGTGTCTTCCAGGTCACTGACAGCTGGTAGGAGTAAAGCAGTTAGCTCACTAAATAGATGCTGCTGGAGCTCAAGTTGGAGAGAGTGGATGTAAGACTGAGGTCACAGTTGCTGGGTGATGACATTGTGTTGGACAGAACACTTCAGGAAGTTATCAGGGATCCACCAAATCATTATAATGGAAAAAAACCAGCTCTGAAACCCAAAATGTTAATATTCCTTCTAAAAGCCTAAGACTAACACTAAGAGGTGTTTTAGAGACCTGATTCCCATCTTTTTTTTTTTGTCCCTTAGTTTGCTCATATTTCAGTGAACGTTCGTTGTTCTTTTTCTCTCATCAGCTGCTTTTACATTGATCCTAATATTCCACTAATAATCGAACAGTAGCCACAATCAGCACAGAAATGCTTCATGTAACCACTTCAATCCAATCAGAAGTCATTTCCAATGAGCTTGAGAGGGGGTGCAAAGCTTTGACATTCAATAGGAAAATATTAGCCCCTAATAGTCCTGTAAACACCAGTTGTTTCCTCTGATCCACTTTGCACGATTCAAAAAAGTTATATTCTGGTTAAATGCACATTTTATTGGATAACTTTAATTAGCGTCCGTGTTCTCTAACCAGAATGATTTCAGCAGCTCCAGCAGACCCTCTCCCTTTCTCAGGTGTCCCTCTTGTTGTTTCCCGTCTGTGCGAGCTCATGAATCTGACCACTACATAAAAACATTTCACTTCAGCACTCAGCCACGTGTACGAGTGAAACCGTGGGGGTGACTCTGCCCAGGGATGTTTAAACATATAAAGAACAAGGAAATGTGAAACAGGAAAGAAACTGTAGGCGTGCCGTGGAGTTGGTCGCTTTAATTTGGTGTTTCTCTCTGCGGACCTCCTTCAGGAGAAAAGACACGGCTGTATTTAAACAACCATGTGACAGGAAGTAATATATTGAAATCACCTGTTAACTCGAGTTACACATTTGTTCTCATTCTTCATGTATTTTTGCACATTAATCTTTCAAGTCAAATAGGAAAACGTACATATTTTCATAAGGATAATTTATATATGTCCTGTTTTATAATACTTAGTGACATGCTATCTTACTAGTCGGCCTCCAATCTTTTTCTTCCTGCTCAAAACCCATGAAGGTGATTGTATTATTTCATTCTCTGAATGATAAACCTTCTCAGACGGTGTATCCTATAAAACATGCAGCCTTCAGGTAAGATGAGCCGCCCCTGTATACCTGCACAAAGACCTGTTAACAAAATGACCTGTGACCTTATTGTCTTTCTTGTTCATCTTTCCAGCAGAATAACAGTTGAAATACGTCTAAAATTGGTCAAAAGGCACAAATTAAAGTAGCAAAGACAACATATCCAAATGATTTTTCAGGCACATGTTTATTTATTCTTTCCCTCGGCTTTAATAAAACTAGGTCTTGAAAAAAAGCAATAAAATCTCTTCCTTTTCTGTTTAAAACATCCGTTGGCAAAGTCACCCCAAACAACTGGACTGTGTTCTTTCATTTTAAAGTTTTTCTGCTGATGTTTGATGGCTGGAAAATCCTCCAAACTGTAACATTTTCCTCAATTAGAGCTTCAGTTTTTTTTTTTCCTCTGTGAAAACCATCTGTTACTTTTGTCATTTCACATGTTAAAACCCATTTAAGTGTTTGTGTCAAAGCTAACGGACTGCCAATAGACACACTGTGTATATGTGCACTTACCACTAGCATGTACGTGGAATGGCATTAGTGTTGGAAATATAGTTAAGTGTTAGATGATTTAGTGCGAATGCTTTGGACCATACAGTAGCTCTAGCAACACATTGGCCCACGAAAAACATTGTAAATGCTAAATTGTCTCGAGATTCAAAAGAAAAGTGTGTTTGTAATTTATTTTCTTTTAAAAATGTTTTGTTTTTTTTCATATAATTGGGCATTATAGTGCATGAGTGGAGTTTGTGTTATACTGGTAATGTAAGCTATGTAGCTAACACCATGTTCATGTCATTGTAAGATACTGTATTTATACATGCTGACGGAATATACGTAATTTTATCGATAATCTTTGTATCGACAATCTTGTACAGTCTATTGTCATTTAGTTCAAAATTTATTTTTCTCCCATTGTAATCAATTATCGGTGCCATTAATAAAAGTTAAATATATGTATTATTGTTTTTTATTCACCGAGAAGTAGGAACTACAGTATTCGTCTTCATGAGTGTCTGTTCATCATCAATCAAATAATCTTTTTAGCTCTTCCTGTCTGCTCTGCCTCTCTGTCACGTCGCACCGTGGGACTGCCTCTCAGTCAGTGCCCTCCTCTAAATAGTTGTAGCCCTTCGATTGCGAGAGCTGCAGCCGGCGTTTCATCTGTCAGCGTGTCTGTCTGGAGAGATGACAGATGGACAAGCGGTGCGTGCAGACGGAGGGTGTGAAGGCCCGGCATCTCTTCTCTGACTCATTTAGGGGAAGAAGACGATGAAAGAAACCACTGTTGAAAGGACGGGGCACTGCCGAGAGGTAGCAACAGCCAGGCCAGAAGATGGGAACAACACCATAATAATAACAATAACAATAAGATGAACCACCTTTAAATAGTGTCCTGCATGTTCTTCAGGTTTTTAGCTACATGTTTTGGCTGATAAAGTTTCATTTAGCTCTTTGACGTTTGAACAAATGTTAAAAACACGTCTTCACAGTCTTTTTGGACACTTGGAGGCAGCAGAACAAGCCGTAAACTAATAAACATCATGAAGTCGTAGAGTTGATTAATCTGGAGTTGTGTTTCTGTGACAATATTGTCTCTTTAGCTGCTGAATGCTCCACTCGCTCCAACAGCTTGCCGCTGCCTTTGTCTGCCATTTGGTGTTTTCATTGTAAACAGCTGCCTGCGGCCGTAAAACCAAAATGAAGAGCTGAAAGAGGCTAAAACAAATCATTTTCTGTGGTTTCCTCACAACAAGAAACCCTGTTCACTTTACACAAAGTCATGTGATCTAATGTTACTCTAAGAATAATGATTAACGCAGCTTTAATGACGGTCGTTTCATGGCACGTGGCTGGAAACATGAAGCTCATCACTTCATGTGTGTCACATGTAGATAACAGTAAAGGTTCAATAAAGGAACTGTTATTCCAGTTTATCAGTAAATGACGGGTGAAACTGTGAAACTGCACATAAAGCGATAAATAAGAAATGAAAAGATCAGCAGACGGTCTGTTAGAGTTATACACAGTTGGTATAATGAGTAAAATGCATCCCGCTGGTTAGAGGCCGCTCAGATGTGCCTGTTTTTTTGGGCTGAGCCACAAAATCTCACATTTTCCGAATGCACCAAAGGTCATTTGACAAGAATGAACCAATCAGCTAACTTCACCCTTTCAAGGCCATTACAACATCCTCCTGAAAGGTGAACCACGCTGGGGATGGAAGAGTGGCTGATAATACTAATGCTGGGAGGGGAGGGGAGGTATTTCTGTAATATCATAGGAGCGCTCACACTGGCCAGCCCCCCCCCCCCCAAACCTGGCGATATTCCCCAAAAGACTACCAATGGTCTTTAATTGCCTCACCCCCCCCTTTGTTTGCTCAAATTTCATTTCGATTGGATCAGACATCACATAAAAAAAATCACCGCATATGATTTCATTGCATTGAATGTTTTGATTAAAATACAACACGACGGGATCGTTAACACGGATATACTGTTTCATAACTTCTGGGGTTGAAGATTGAGAGGCTGGGCGAAGGAAAAGAAGTTTGAGAAAAGAAGCAGTGAAAATATACAGAGAAGCAAAATACCTCACAGGAATCTGCGGTTTTGAAATCTTTGCAAAGTCAACAGTTACTCATGACTATATGACCTAACCCAGGGATTTACAAATCCTGGCTCACTCGCATTTCTATGCGTCTGGTAAGCTTCAGAGTTAACAGATAAACAGCAGAGGTATTGACGTTTAAAGCCATGAAAGACACATTACATTCTGCATTGCGATAAGAGCAGGAAAAATCAGATAGTGTACGAGGCTTCACCGCGTTGTTTTCATCCTTTACATTCAGCTCTCATTCTGCTCTTATCTCAGAGATTAGACCTTTCCTGCTCTTCCCGTGTCCCTCCTTTATCTCCTGTGAACTTGATTGACTCGGAGGGTCGGTGGGAGGAAGACGGGGAGGACAGACGGAGGAGGACGAGGTGAAGAGAAGCAGAGGAGGAGGAGGAGGATGACACAGAGAGGAGCTGCTGACAGATGTGTTGAGCTCACCGCTGATGAGAGGGGATGAGAAAATGGAGAGGAGGTCGGCGAAGAGTGTGGAAGTGTCAAATGAGAGGGAAAAGAAATGTGCAGAACAGGAAGGGAGGAGGAAACGTCACAGGGGCCCGATTCCTTCTGTCCCATCTGTCTCTGCCTTGTTTCACCATTCGGACACTTGAATGAAATCCACTGCCTAAATGAAGAAATACTTCTTTTTTGCTTTCAAGCCATTAATAATAATCTGAAAAAGGAATCGGACAGTGTTAGAAACTTTAAATTTGTAAGCAGTAAAAGCATCAGGCCAAAGAGAGCAGAGATTATTGTGGTGGTGCTCAAGTCTGGAGTGACAATCCAAATAAATTAGGAACAATGACAAGAGCATTGGCTGGTTTCTTGAATATGTTCTTCATTTCTCAGTATTAAACCATCCTGTGTGAGGTGATTTTGAAATCCTGCTGTGATGTTTGCCCACGGAGATTTTTTTGTATGAACGGTTGAATCAGTTTGATGATTCTGTCATGTGATTTATCAAACCTTGTTACCTCGGGTTGTTATTCATTTCTTTACTTATCTGTACATCGATGGGCCTTTATAATACATAAACAAACAAATACACCAGAGTCAGTACAGAACACAAACCTCGTCATAAATAAGTGCATAAAACACCATAAACCAGGAGGAAAAATCACTCAGGACATTAAAGACTCTGTGTCAGGATCCAGTTTGAGTTCAGCAGCTAAAGTATTCCACGTGTGGACATTAAAGAGTCCTGAGTCATCTTAGTTCAAATGTAGAAGTATAATGTAAATGAACTCATCCTTCGGGATCTTTTTCTTGATTCTCTTGATTTTACACGACATGAAGTTTGAATTCAGATCGTATGTCGTCTGATGTATCTGTTCATATTTTGCAGTCTGATGACACAGTTTAACACAGTGGGAATCTCTTTCTGTCACCCAGACACAGTGTTCGTTGCTAACTCAAAGGTGGGATACTAAAAACTGCTCCTACAAAAGATGTTTTTGTGAAACTAAAATGTGCTCCAGTGTGCTGCTGAGCTGGGCAGAAGCTGGTGAGATAAAAGAGGAAACCTTTGTTGGATTCAGGTCGCTGTTTGTGCTTTTTGTGTTTTTGTTTTGGTGTTTTAAACGTAAATGTTTTTTGGCAGTTAGCGTTAGTTTTACTGTTAGTGGTTGTTTGACACGGACGGATGCAACTAGTCTGGCTTCAGTTACCAAAAATAATACTTGCTGCTCCAACCAGTGAGCAGAAAATATGTTTGAGTAAGAAAGACATCAATATCAAATTTGCTCTCCTCTATTTAATCCCCACTTCCTCTGGCCAAGAAGATGTCTGCATCTTGACTAACTCCTGCAAAGGCTTCATCCCTTAGACCTTGAGGTCTTGCAGGACCTTTTGCCCGCTCGCAGAGGGTTCTGCTGTGCGGTTGGCTGGTTTAAAGGGTGTGAACCCATGGAGGAGATTCCTGGGCGCTTGAGTCAACAGCAGCTGTGGTTGGTGATGAAGAGAAGCTGTCCAAAGAGCTTTTTACCGGCAACCGCCTTTTCATTGTGAAAGGACGGCTCAGGTGAATGGAGTCAATGACCGTGAAGGGCTCGCACACAGACACGCACCTGGGAAAAAGCATCTACTCGTGAAAACCTGAACTATAGCTGCTCATGCACACACTCCGCTGGAAAAGGGACTGAGAGAGTTCAGTAAAGTGCATATCTTATGTGCACACAGCCAACATGTGGACAACACAGACACCTGGCTGGCATTGAAGCGCTGTTCTGTTTGCATACCTCTCCCTCTCTCCACTCGTCCTCCACACAGCCACAAAGCCGCCATTAAAACCAGGAAAACAAAACACAGAAAAGAGGCTAAAAGGGGGCAACAGGAGGCTTCCATCCTTCTTCCACCCATCCCTCCCTTCTTCCCTTTCTCCGTCTCTCTCTGTACCAAATGTTTACCTTCCCCCCGTGAAAAGAGAGGGATGTGGACAGACAGGGTGAGAAAAGAAAGAAATCTGGCAGAGGGGAAGGGAGCCAAGGCCTTTAAAGTCTGCCACAGAGCCGTGACAAAAGCCTCCTAATCTCGGTGTTGTCTTTCGGCCCCTTTTTCTCCGCGCACATCCTGCCAAGTGTGTGTTGCTCTGTGTGTGTGTGTGTGTGTGTGTGTGTGTGCATGAAAGAACAAGAGAGGAAGAAAGTCAGTGTGTGTTATGCAAGCAATAGTGAGTGTGTATTTGTTTGAGAAAGTAGTAAAAAAGGCAAAGCAAGTTAGTGTGTGTTTGTGTGAAAAGAGATTTTGTGCGATAAGGAAGTTGATGTGTTTGTGCATGTGTGTGTGTGTGCGTGTGTGTGTGTGTCCATGTGTTTGTGTGTGTGTGTGACAGGAAAGGAATCTTTCCACAGCCGTGCTGACATCACTCAAGCATGCATGGGACAGTTGGAGGAGGCCGGGCCCCTTCAAAGGCAACAGGCTGCCTGCCTTCACATGTGGGATGCCTGTGACTGTAAATGTGTGTGTGAGAGTGTGTGTGTGTGTGTGTGTGTGTGGAGGAGAATACGAGTGGTCCAGGTCACCCATCCTCACCTGTTCCTCCGTTCAGCTCTCTGCTGCTAAAATCCAACAAAACTGCCTGTGAGTGTGTTATTTGTGTGTGTGTGTGTCTAACAATCCTTCCATCTCATCCTTTTCACCCTCTTCAAAAGCAGCAGATGTGCATGTGTGTGTGTGTGTGTGTGTGTGTGTGTGTGTGTGTGTGTGTGTGTGTGTGTGTGTGTGTGTGTGTGTGTGTGTGTGTGTCCATCCTGAGGATCCCTATCAGAGGCAGCTGTGGACCAAAGGCCGTCAAACAGCAGAGGAATGCACACTGGAGCTACCAGGATGTAAACATGGCTGAGATAGACTCTAGCGCCATCTACAGACCAGTGTGTGTAATGTCAGGTCAGTGCAGTGAACAGTGACCAACAGGGTATAGATAAGATAAGATAAGATAAATATATTCTTTGTGATGTAATATACAGTAAATTATGATATGGAAACTGCCAATACTTCCCCGTTTACATTGTCCCTATTTTTATACTCCATCTTGTTTAAACTGTGAATACTTTTTTAGGTGTATATCTCTGTCCTGTACTAGTTTATTATTATTTATTGAAGTTCTGTTTTTTGCTGTTCTTTTATGTTCTGACACCAACCTTCAGGTTATTAATGAGTTCATTTGAATGGATGTTAAACTGGATGCTATTTAAACCATTTATCTATTACTGCTGTTGACTATTTTAGCCATTTGAACATCACTTTTAGTTGTTTTCATACATTCTCAATCATGTAGTTCAGAGTTCAACAGACTCAAAATGTGAATATAGATGTTCCTTGATTAAATCACCATTTATACTTTGTCAGATAATTTAACTGCTGACTGAAGTTCTGAAGTTTATATGCTTTATAGTACATACAGTATCAGGATGCTCCATTGTTTTGGCTTGTGAGCCCTAATGGCCAAGGCAGTGATGATCCCTTCATCTTCATTATGTTTTAACCAGCAGCAGATCAAACTCTTCAGTATGTCACAAGAAACAGAGTTGGAAAAACCTTCAAACTTTGTTGATCATCTCATGATTCATCTTGAATCACTGCTGTAAACCTTTAAATAGATTTGATCTACATGATGTAAACATGATTTATGGCAGATTGTCAACCAGCCTCAGAAAATGGACTCTAAATGTACCTGAACCCCGTATGCTTAAAATGCTCCGATTATCATAAAGGTTTGGTTCAGAGTACACAAAGAAGAAATAAATCCTGCCTGGTGGGGTTTTTTCGGAGTGTATTTCAAACGAAAACATCTTCATTAGTCCTCTTCTGTTGAAATGCTGAAGATTAAAGCAGACGGGGATCACAGATTAAACACTGTAGGGCTACACAGGAACACTTTCCGTGCCTCTCAGAGAGACAAATAGCTCCAGTGTGAAATCATTTACTTCGTGTCGTGTCTTGCCCAGAGGGGATTACACTTACAGCACCAGAGGTACAACACCGAAATACTGAGTGACAAAGTGTGAAATCTGGATCAGATTAAGAGAGAAGCTTCTCTTTCACACACACAGAAAGATGGAGATGGAGATGGAGAGGGACAGAGAGAGCGAAGGAGGGAGGGAGGGAGGGAGGGAGGGGTGGACAAGCTGTGGGAACACACTGCTGAATAATTACCACTGACATCAGAATAGTTTTCGTCAGCTCTCTGAAGTGGCAGGGCTCATTTGTACAGCCTGGAGCCATGCAGAGGTGTGTGTGAGAGCGTGTGTGTGTGTGTGTGTGTGTGTGTGTGTGTGTGTGTGTGCACAGGAGAAAGTAAGAGAGGGAGAAAGAGATAAAGAGGGAGAGGGGGATGTCTTGTGCGTGAGAAAAGAAAGGTTTGACTTACATATGTATACGTATCTCTGTAATTTGGAGAGGTGAAGAACAAGAGATGATTCAGTGTGTGTGTGTGTGTGTGTGTGTGTGTGTGTGTGTGCATAAGGGAGAGATTATTCTGATTTAGTCTTCTCCCCGTCAGTGTGTGACACCATGACAGCTTAGTCTGCCCCAGGGAGCCATTTCTCTCTAAGTGGACCTTAAAAAACAGGAAACGACTCCAAATCCCACTGGAGCGGAGAGGAGGAGGATCAGGCCTACTGACTCTGTACAATACCCTTTAACTTTTCACTCACACACACACACACACACACACTTGGCTGAATATAGCGTGCTCAAACACAGAACACACACACACACACAGTCACACCTGAGCCCTCTTCAATAGACACCATTCAGCACCCTGACAAGCGGGGACAATAGAAGAAGAAACGCAGGTCGACAAAGAGAGAAGCGACCTGTCTGAACACATCTGGCCGTCCTCGCCACCCGCTCCACCGCATCAGCCTCTCTGTGCTGTCATGACTTCAGGTGATATCATGTTTCTAGTTGGCCTCACTTTGCTTTGCCTTCACTTGCAGTCGTTTTGTAACTTAGACTTGAGGGTGAGCGTTACTAGAGTTACACGCAGCAGGCCGGGAGTGCGGAAGCTATTGTTGAGGATGGTTGACTGTATCGCTGCCTGAAGGCTTTCTTAGTGTTACTGAAGCATCTGACTGTCAAGCTCAAAGTCTAGTCTTGCAGAATCCACTAAATGGATAATCCCAGTTTATCTTTTGTGAAATGAACAGGTGTGCCTTTGGCTACAGGCTTGTGGTGGATTAGTGAAAGTTCATTTTTCAAAACAAAATGGCTAAATATCACAGATTCTTCTCGATAATCTGACCTGCGACCACATATGGATTAGATTTAATGTGGATAAATCAAGTGTTGGAGCTATAATGTAGTGTTTTGTTTGTCTGTTTTGTTCCAAGATGGAGCACTGATGTTAGGAAGTGCATACAGTTAAACTCGAAAGGGCGAAGCAGACAGTTTTTGACCGTATCAGACGTGGCAGCGTGTTGAAATTGAAAGATTATTATTGAATGTGGACAATACTGACGCGATGTAGTGAGCAACAATCTGTGAATAAATGGATCACCTGATCCATAAATGTTATAGTAAATAGTGATTTACAACCTCAGTGGCTTATGTAAGTATAAGTTTTATTAAAAGTATGATGATTAAAGTACAATCCTGAAACTAACACTGTTTATCTTATTCCATTCAACAGCAAACGGGCTCATATCATTAGTTCATCAGTTTAATTGACTGTGAGACAGAAAAAAATGGCAAATCAACAACAAGAATCTGAGTTTAGTCATCAATGTTCAAACCGAGTGGATTTAATTCCATCTGTGAATCCACACCCATTAAAACACAACACACAAACTGGAAGGTGACTCATTTTAGGCAGTGAGAGACATAAATACCTCTACATACACGTCAGAGGTGCCAGGTGCATGTCCGCTAATGACTTGTTAAGGAGGCGGGCGGACCAGGGAGGACATGGAGTATCTGAAGGAGGAGGCAGGTCTGAAGATGGGAGACTTCCACCCAGAGCTCTGTCCGTATGAAATACCTGGAGTCACCGGTGATCCTTGGAAACGACTGGGAGAGGAGAGGAGAGGAGAGGAGAGGAGAGGAGAGGAGAGGAGAGGAGAGGAGAGGAGAGGAGAGGAGGGGAGGGGACAGGAGAGGAATCTGAATATGCATAACGTTATTCTACAAACTTTCGTGATGATCAACAGCAGTGTGTATCTTTACAGACGCACTGCTCGGTGTCATCATCACATCACTTCTTGCAAGATGGAGATGCGTAACCACGGTAACATCCTAATGATGAACTCAGTTAAAACGTGAAACCTTGTGCTTACACTACGTTACTACTGTCCGTCATCATCTATTATGTTCTTGTTTTCTATATTCATACCAGCGTAGCGTCCCGTGCTTGCATATATATTTGCCTGGAAATATCGTGCACATCATGTACTGTTTGTTTCTTGTTACTGTGGTTTCACACTTCCTGCCACGATCAGTTACTGAGAATTACTTTTACTTCCCTTTGTTATTGTCGACAAATGTCACAAAATGGCCAAAACCAATACTGCGTTAGTCTCTCTCAATGTACTCCAGCTTTAACATCATCGTTTTGGAGTAGTTTTCTAAAACTAGCACATGTAGCTCAAACAATATTTGTATTTGACGGGGACTAGTTCAGGCATTGGTGAGCATGTGAGTAGTTCTAGTAGCAAGATGTTGTGTAGCACACTTATCTTTTAAATTGTTCTATCAAATGAAACTATGAAAAGCAAAACTGACGCAGGTGGTCAGCTCAAAATGTAGCTGTAATTCATTTATATAACATATAATTCATGTATATAGATGCCTTTGCAGCCTTGTGTTAGACTCAAGAGAAGTGAAACAAGTTGCAAGTAAAAGTAACAAATCTGTTATTATTCAGTTTTTGTTTCGTTGCCTTTGATGAATGAAATGAGTCACCTGACAGTGGCTGAGCGAGCTGAATGGTTGGCCATGGCGTTCTGGCTGGACGATCTGTGAGGGACGGTGCCTAAACAAAACACCAGAGGGACCCGACGTTAATCCTTAATGCAGCTCATGCAGACGTGATGATTTTAAAAAATGCACGAGGTAGTTCTGGGTCATTACAGGCTTATGTGTCTCTTGCTGCAAGTTTCATTTGAAAAAAATCCTCCAGGAAGACAAGATAAATGGGCGAGTCATCCTCTAGAGTTATTAGTATCTCGTCGTAGATGTTAGTAAGTCAGTAAAAAACACCTCCAGCATGAACACTCTGTAAGAAATGTCACACGTCCACTAAGATCAAGAAACGAAATGAGTCTGATTAATCTGCTGCTGGTTAAATATGATGATCTCCTTCGATACAGTCTTTACTTAACCAAACACTCACACAGATACATTGAGCATCTCCACAGTCTTAATAACATTTGAAGGCTGTCATTGGATTTATCTGCCGTAATGGATCTCAAATCCTTTAAGGGACTAAATCAAAGAGGGGGAGCACAGCAGGTGTAATCCTAAACATAACATCAGCCAACATCTGCACTGGTTTAATCACTGTGGGTGGTCAGCAGTGTTGGGGTGCAAGATGGTTTTGTTAGATAATTAAAAGAGCAATTATGTTGTTTATATATGTGCAATTTAGCTGCACAGAGAGACTTGATTGTGCTATATCATATATCCTGTATCCTCCACTACAAAGTGCCTTCACAGAGTTAGACAGAGAAATCACCAAAGCACAGTTGTGAGCAAAATTTGTGAGCGAGAGCCAAAAACTAAAGTTTTTTGACGGGCAAAGCACGTACCCATTCGTCCATCTTGTGGAGGACTGATTAACGACAGTCTGGGTACAGTGTTAGGCTGAAAGACAGAGAAATATCACAAATCATGACTTTTTATTGGCTTGTTTTCTTCAACGCTTTCACTCTTCATGCACTACGGTCTTACAGTTCATACCAAGACACTGAATAATCTTGACATAACTCAGACATAGCAAAGTGCAAAGCAGAAATAATTTTAAACTTACTTTCCTGAACAGAGTCCTTTCATCCACATCCATGGTTTCAGTGCTGCAAGACACAAGAGCTCATTTCTTACTTACAAACACCAAACAAATGCAAATGTTCACAGAGGCGGATATTCAGTACGTGAAATACTGACATTTACTTTTGAGGAGAAACTAATTTCCCAACTCACTTTGCAGTAAATTCTTAAAATTTTATGTAAAAAAGAGCATTTTTTACATTGTATTTTTAATTAACAAATTCCTAATGATACACATAATATATATACAAAAGTTAGTATTATTTATACACAGTAATTCCTTGAAACCAGCAGCTGCTTATTGCATATTACGGTATATATTATACTTGTTTATATTTTATTGAAAACATTATGCATTTCTCAAAAACCTGAGAGCAACTGCACAATATCTGGAGGCTTGTGGATCCTCTAAATGAAAATCTAGATATTTTGAAAAGGACTTTACAGTATAATTAAAATCTATAACTCCTGTTAAAACCCTTTTAGCATTATATGTTCTGAATTAACTTTACATGCAGCACACAAATCATCATTTAACATTTTAAACTAACACTGAATTGACCCCACAGGCATGCTGGTTAATATCTGCGATCCATCGTCTTTACTGCTCTCTCTCAGTGAAAGAATCTAAATTCTCAGTGGATAAAACAACATTTGTATTATTAAACTCGAGCGACCAATCAATCCTGTGTAAACAGTGTCTCGGAAACCCAATAGGGAATCCTGACTAAACCCAAGCGAAACTTAGCTTACTCAGGTGTGTGTGTGTGTAGATAGCCGCAGGGCAGGGCAAAGCTATACAGCAGCTAAAGCTAACATGAGACATCAGGGCTGAGCCCAGGATATAAAGCTTGTTTTCACTGTGAAATACCTCCTAAATTCAATCTCTCTCGCTCTTACGGTGAGAAGTAACGAAGGGCAGGGGGAACAGAAACAGATTGAGGTGCGAGGAAGAGACTGTAAATCAAAGATGAACACAAGAAGAAGGTCAAAGATACAGCGGGAGGGACGATACTCACACATTAATCGTCGAGGAGTGTCTTGAGAGAGACATGGGGGAGTTATATGGGATCTGCAGGACTGATATCAAACAAGAAGCAGAAACATTACTGTAATAACCATCGTAAGCTATTCGTGATTTAAAAAACAAAACTATTTAACAAGGCAGAGCTGCCAGAGGATGGAGGTAAGAGCTATAAAGAAAGAAATCAAAAGTTAAAACAGCAGGGGATGTGTGAAAATACATGATTCAGTGATACGACCACGAAGATGTTACTGACTGACAGTTTAAGCGGCCTAATTGGACAACTGTTTGTGGTTTGTTGGCTAAATTTGTCTCTTTTCAGCCACTCACTCATCCTGCCTGGCTGTACACTGTCTTTTTTGTAACACTAAAAGAGTTTTGCGCGTGTGTCACAGTCTTTGGTCGGCGTTATAATCAGAATTTTTTCTAAATAATGCAACATCTTGGCAAAATCAAATCACATTTCACTCTTACATTGAACTTCAGTGAGGCAACAGTATGAACCTTACTGGATGGGAACTGTTTTGTGTTTGTGTTTTGGACTTAAGAGTCTTGACTTGATCTGGTCAGACTTGGATTTGTCTTGGACTTGACGTAAAAGGATACTTTGCAGATTTTCAACTGGCTTTGAATCACTTGTTAATAGTATATGCAAATTAACGATATTTAACTTTCCTCCATGTTACCTTCTCTTTGGGATTCAATAAGTAATGACACACAACACACAACAGCCACAGAGCAGGCAAACGTCAGGGAGCTCTCAGTGAAGGGAACGTGGAGGAAAGTTGGATAGACTACTAACGCCGTAATGATACAAAACTGGTTCAAAATCCCTTTAAGGGGTCTTGACTACAGCCCTGCTTTGAGTAGAGTACAATATAATACTGTTATTATTAAAAAGATTAATGTTCATTATCTTATCTTCATCATTAATGTGGATCCCCACACTGACAACAACAATAATGTAGAATAAACAGCACGTGAATGGCAGTTTGGGGTGTTTCAGGTTAAACGGGTGCTGCCACAAAGACCTATATAATGATTATAGTACCATAGTGCTGTTTACCTGATTTATGTCCATGTGGAGTATGGCAACTGTGGCTCATCTGAGGCACTGATGAAACTTTGGCACTGGGTGAGAACAATAACAAACAAGGTTAATCAATCATTTAATGAATCCATTTTTATTGAGACAGTTTCAACAAAAAAAGAAAACATTTCCTCAAATCCTCCCCTTTGATTTGCATTTAAAAAGATGCTGCAGGACCTCTAAATTGCAAATGATGTAGTTCCCTCTGAGGATGACTTAAATATTCTCTGACACTAAAACCTTTGCTGTAATATCGAGTAATATTCTTTTTACTTTTTTAAAAACACACACGTCCGTTCATGCTACTTCAGTGTTGGCTGTAACAGAGCAGCAGCAGATGTGCCAGGAGTGACACCTATAGCGAGAGATGAGGCATAACAGCCAGCTGCTTGTTAATAACTTTATTAGCTACGGTGCTGCCAAACGCAAAGAGGCACACACCACACCGCAGCTTTTTAATTTCAGATCATTACAGGGTTTTTACTGCCTCCATAGATCCTCATTTAGCCTTTACTTCATGACAAGATGTTTAACGTTTAAATAATAAGTAGAAATAAGACGAGAGTCGGCCAAATGCTTGTTGGAAAATAAGATGTGTTTTCCAGGATTATCTGGTCTGTGGGACAGTTACAGACGGGATAATTGGAGAGCATTGCTGCTGTGGAAGCAGACAAACTACAAACATTTTGACTAGAGTCGTGTTTTTAAGAGGCCTTGGCGAACAACATCATTCCAACAAGCAATACTTGACAGATGTTTTTTTTTTTTTAAGATCTTTTAATATCCCATTATGACTGTGTGCATGTCTGAATGTCTCCTCTTTGCTGTACCTCTGATGCTGAAGGGAACTTTCCAGCTTTGTAATGTAGGCGCTCTGTTCATTCAGCTTCCTTTAAAGACAAAGAAATACTTTTTAATAAGCTGCAGTTTGGAAATACGTGTGAAAGATTTACTTTGCACTTAATGGTTTGACTTACTTTGTCATCTGCTGCATTTCTTGTTTCATCTTGACGAACACTTCCTCGAGTTTCTCGTTCTGCAGTTGATAAAATAGCAGCAAGTAGATCAGGAAAATCGTACTTTCTTTAAACTTTAAACTGGTTCTATACATAGCTGAATTAAAGGAGTGGAATAACACTCAAAGTATAGTGCATTACCTGCCAAATGAAAAGAAATCAAAGCTAAGACACACAAATATGCCCTCCAGCAGCATAAATGTCTCTCACCCTTTGCTGGTAGTGAGTCAACAGTCTCTTTTGATGTCTTGCCTGGAACATTATAACCTGAGAAAAAGGGGAAGAAGCGGTGAAATACATTTACCGCATATATAACTCTATAAAACCGCTTTTTTGAGCAAAACTCTGGAACTGACTGAGCCGCACTTAAACGCTGACCTGATAGCAGAACAGTTAATAAGGTTGTTTTTAATATTTTAGGGATGAGAAGCTTAGAAAATGACCAAACTTTGCCGATTTCCGAGAAGTGTTTGGTTGCCACAACGCTGATGTCGGAGAACAGGGCCTTCACCTCTGAGCTGCTCTGAAACAAACACATTTCACCAGATGGTAAAATCATATCAAATTCTATGAAGTGCTGTGTTTTCCCTCCGGAGGACGACATTTAACGAGAAGAGAGACACTTACTTTATCCGAGAGAGGTGATACTTGGCATTTGGCGTTGCATATTAAACACTTGCCTTGTTTGCCTGTAAGAAAAGTTGCATTTATATGTTAATTATACACGTAGGCTCTAAAAGAGGCTCTCAAAGTGCTTCCACGAAAAATTAATTAGGTGTAACCCAGGGAGGAAGAACGAAATAACATATAATCCAACTCTTGAGAGTTTGATTGAATTGGAGCCATCAGGAACAGACCCGTGGCTTGTGAATATGATCAGGGGCCGGGGGACCTCCAGGAGCCCTTCAAGAGGTCCCACATCCACTGCTGAGCTGTGTAATTTCACTCTTATTTAATCTGAGAGTACGATGAGGAGCATCCACTTACAGAGCGTGACTGGATCACAGATTTCACTCTTCGTCGACAACAACATCAAACCCACTGTGGCAATGCGCTGGCTCAAATCTAGAGCAGGTTATTAATGTGCTGTGTTTTTTGGAGGTTTGAGCACACCTGGTGTGAAACTACTGAAGCCATCAGCTCTGCAGTATCACTTTCAGTCCAACAGATGTCCCTGTCTAATCATGCTTCCACCTGCCTGCAGACATGGTGCCACTGCTCAGCTGATTGAATGCAAAGATCCATTAAAACAAAACAAAAAATGGATCCGTACACCTGTTTGTTTACCTCTCTGGTAGCAGACACTGCAGATGACATGGCCACAGGTTGTGACGGCCAGTTTTCTGTCAGCACCGGGGGAAAGGAAGCAGGAGTTGCAGCACATCCAGTAAGACATTTTTACACCTGCAAGAAGATCACATTAACAGATCATTAGCTTTAAGGTAGCAAGACAACTGACTTGCTGCTAGCTTGATTAGCTTCGTTGTATGACGGCTGTCACCTTCACTTTAAACCTTATTTTCTGTAGGTCTTTTAAAAGCGGCTAACTCCTTCTTACATTTAAGTCGCGGTGCATGTAGATGTGTTACGTTACCTGTGGTTACGTAGGATACGCCGCTACAGGTGAAGCTAAATGCTAACCTAGAGCTAGCTTATTAACGGATCTGTCTGGAAGAGCAGCACTTTTAATCGATGTCCCAACTGCTTACCTGAACACAGGCGCACTTTATCTGCCAATTAATGATTTTAGCTAACTGTCTGACCAGCTATTTATAAATATTTTTGTATAATTCCCAACTAAATGATTCCCTTTAAGGTTACTAGCACGTAACCGCGTCAGTTTACAGTTAGCTAGCTTAGAATGCTATCGTGCTATCAGCTAGCTTAACTAGCTAACTAGCTAATATACCCACCAGTACAGTAGTATTTATCTAGCTAGCTCTATGAGGTAAGTTATGCTTTTAAGCTGTTAAAAAGTCAAATAATCACAGAACAATTCATATTCCAGGGACTTTTATTATTTCTCCATACTGTGTTCTTTATTGGATATCGTGTAATATTTGCTGTAATTTATTTTAGCACTAGTTGCTATCAAGATTACAGTGAACTCAAAGGTGAAAAGAATGAAATAAGTAAAATAATTCTTAAAAAATGTGTAAATGTTGTATTATTGGTACAGTTGTACATATCATGCACATGCAAACATTTTTAAAAACACTTAAATGTCGCATATTTAGCCATGTAGATGGTTTTTAATAATATATCTCATGTCCAGCTGTTAATTATAAGAGACTAGAGCTTTTAATTTAATCAGAGTTAACAGACATGAAGTATATTTGTTCAGGGCAGCAACTAATAATTAGTTTCATTATCGATTTATCTGTCATTCTCTCGATTGATTAGTTGTTTGTTCCAGAAGTAGAGAAACAAGAGAAGCTTAAATTGGAGACTTTGGATGTTAAAAAAAAAAAAAAAAAGATAATACTGCAATTGATTAATTAATTATTGAGTTTTCAAGTTATTTATCAACTACAACTAATCGATTAATCAACTGATTATTCTGGTTGCAGGCCACAGGAGACACACAGGGGCAGCTGTGTGTTTGGGTCGTCTGGGCCCAGAGCTGACAGGTCATCATCATCATCATCATCATCATCATCATCATCATCATCATCACACCAGCTTCTTGGCGATGAAGAAGTCTTTGAGTCGTTTCATCTGCCAGAAGCCGACGGACAGCAGAATAGAGGTCTGCACCACGGCCCACCATAGCACTTTACTGTTGGTGTCCTCGCTGATCTGACGAAACGTCTCCTCTTTCTCCTGAATGACAACACGGGGTGTAAAAACATGGAGGTCAAACATGGCTGTCGTTGAAACGTTTTCAAAGATTCACTGTCAGTTTCTTTAAAAAAAATCAGTGCACATATGCATGTCGCCCTTCTCATTTTTTATTTTTACTCACACTTGCACGCAAATGCACGAAATACTCCCACTAACAAAAACAACAACAGAAGATGTGCTGTTTACTGTTAATCTGTGTATTTTCTTACACCTATCTCTGTCTAATCCGTCATCTGTTTGTACTCTGCCACACTAACGCTTTGAATATCTAACATTCCCACACACTGTTTTTCATTTAATATCAGCACATATCGCACTGCTCCTACCATTTCCTTTAAGCTCCCTGTTGTGCGATCAACTCGCAGGCATTTTCACATTGTGGGAGTGTTGTGTTTGCAGACGGGACAGTAAAATACTTGTTTTTCACCCTCTGGTACTCCTGCTGCCTGGTGATGTACATCATCTGATCTATGAGGTGGTTGAGGCTGTTCTCCAGAGTCTCCATGTTGTCTTTGGTCTTGCCGGTGTCGTGGCCAATCGTGTGCTCTCCCATCTGAACATCCAAATGAAACTTCTGTGCAGCACAATGGAGAAAAAGGTATTAAGTTATTTTAAGGAAATTTCTGATTAATCTACCTGCAATTTACAAACTTGGCCCAGTGTGTGATGTGATGATTCTGTATCTGTTGCTGCTCTGTTTTAACCTAAAGTTGTGTTCGTGTCTCACCAGCCTCTCTCCAGCAAAGACGGCGAACCTTGTCGAGTTGGTTTGGACGCAAAGGTAGTGCTGACCAGAGGCGTGAGCTGTGAAGGTGAATTTACCAAATTTGCCATAGCGTTTGGACATCACAACCTAGAGAGCAGGAAACACAGTGTTAGGGTTTTTGCTTTTTTTGGTTGGTTTTAGTGCAGAGGAAGTGGGATAGGAAGTGATATAGGTGTATGAAAAGGAACCACTAATAATATTGCGCTTGGGGCTGCAACTAACAATAACTTTTATGTCGATTATTTTCTTGATTAATTATTTGTTTGGTCCATAAAATGTCAGAAAAAGGTCTATAATGTTGATCAGTGTTTCAAAGAATCACTGCCCAAAGCGTAAGCTGTACATGACGTTCTTAAATGTCTTGTTTTGCCCACAAGCACAGCAGATATTAAGGAGGATCAAAGAAACCAGAAGATATTCACATTTGAGAAGCTGAAATCAGAGAATTTGATAGTTGACAACTAATTGATTTAATTGTTGCAGCTACAGTGCAAGTGCTGAGGAAAAGGATGCGATGCGTTATTATATGAACAGGAGTAAATTATGGTAAATTCTCTTAATGGTGTCCATTCATGTTTTGTCGTTAAATACATTTCAGATGGTTGAATTTGAAATGAAACTGTTGCAGCCAAATCTGTGAGGAAACGGCTGAACTGGAGGGAACGATAGTTTTATAATCAATAACAGATAAAAGCTTATGCTGTAGGTTTTCATCAGTCAAATCGTGCAGTGCTAACACAGTTTGAAATGCATTTCACGCTTGTTTGGGTTTGTTTTGAATGGGGAAAGCAGCCAGCGCATGTTTTCTCTCAGTGATGAACCTCTCCTGTGAGTGCAGTACCTCATGGTTCGGGTCCCTGACTGTGACGGTGACGCCGAAGTGAGGGGAGTGGGTGGCCGCCTTCGAATCCCAAGGCTCCAGCAAGAAATAGCCTGAGGGTAAGACACATTCAGTGCATCCACAGTATTAGTCAAGACTGAGCATGAGGATGGAACAGAAATATAATGTATATTATATTGTGATTGATTGATGTTTGTACATAATATAGTGTTTAATATATTGATTCCTTGGCACGTTACTGTCAAAACAATTAAGTATATTGTGTGTAAACATTTTAAATTCAGTTCATTTTAATGGGTTTTATTGGCATGAAAGCTTTCACAGCAGTGTTGCTGAAGCATCAAAAATTCAGAAATAAGAAGCCAAATATGATTTTTAACAGTAGATGAACATAAATACAACATCAAAACTGATCTGCCGATCATATACAGTGTATTCAATACATGCAGTATGTCTTGTTATACTATATTTTATTTCTCTCTTTCACTTCTTAGTACTTGTAGGAAATATTTAACTCTTGTGAGTACAATGAATGGGATGTTTTTTACATCTTCATGGCACAGAAGTACTTGGTAGTCATAAATGGCTTTTGCACTCGCTGAAATGAGAGAAGTACCGTCATGGAAGGACACATAATGTTACTGTGTGATTCAAGCAATCATGTGGCAATCCGTAATACAGTTTTCACTCATTACCTCTGGTGAGACTGTAATATTCCCCCATCAGGACTCACCGGTAACCAGCGTGTCCTCAGGAATCTCCTCAATGATGCATTTTTCCTCCTGCTCTCCCAGATCAAAATACATGGCTGCTGCCAACATCAGGTAACACTGCAGGAAGAAGCCAATGCCTCGCAAACCCATTTTCAGTTAACAATGAGCTATTCAATTACAATACACTTTATAGTGACCAAATGTTTGGCCTGTTGTTCCAATTGACGTGTTTATGTCGATCTGCAAACTGGGACTCAAGACCGACTGGACTCATAGACCGAAACCAAACACCCACAGCATATATTTTAAAGTATAAGGGAGACAGTTTGAGTGTGAGAAACCCACAGGTGCTGCTTTGTGTGACGAGACACTCTGGCTGTTCTGTGACTGGTTAACCTGGGGGCCAATAGCAAGGCAGCTACGAACAGTAGTTTACTGGGACTGACCTTCTGCACGAGTTACAGATTATCCAGCAGTTTGCCCATAATACACCAGCATCATAGTAGATGTAGCACCATGACCATTCAAAGATCCCTGGCATATGTATTACTACTATTTTCTATTGCTATCATACAGAAAATATCTAGTAGAATAATGTAATAATGAGATTAAGCACGTTAATGTTGATACTGTAATAGACTTAATCCCACCGCAGGGCCAAGTGACTGTTCTGCATTTACCACACTAACTCTAACTAAAAAGCAGCAGCACAAAACAAAATCAAAGTTATCAAACCAGAAACGCCACAAAAAGACGCGTGACAGTCTGTGAGGTGCAGAAGAACAAAATGCAGCACAAGTCATGTATCCAAAAAATACATCAGGTGAAGCTCAGACACACCTGCGACTCCGTCTCTCCGAATGGATTTAAAAGCAGGTGAATCTGAAGTGATGGATTCAGAGCTGTGCCCTAAGGGATAAATCACTATCTACCAAAAAGGAATGATGCAATAAGATGCAAGAAAAGCAGGTGATATATTCAGGAAGGTGTTTATCGGCTTTGGTCGTCCCTCTGGGGAGAATATATATGAGCACACGTCCTGTAGTCTGGCTGATCTTGACAAATTAGACAAATCTGTGTCTTACTGACTTGTTTCATATCAAAATATACTTTCACTTTTTACCCTTTTAAACACTGAATATTACCATTGCTACAAAAGAGAGTCTGAATATTATATGAAACTGTGTGGAAATTATAATCCAAACCATTAAATACAATAGTTGATATATGCTTACCCTGGATGAGGTCACTTACACAAGTAAACCCCCTCACCCCCACACACACAGAATAAACCCTTCTCATATTTAGCATCTGCAGAAGTTATTATTCCTCAAAGTAAGCAAAGAATCAGGTTTCCTTCTCCTCCCACACTCCAGTAGCTCTACAGGAAGTGTGAATACTAAATCAGTATGTTAAATATTAAACCCCAGTGGATTTATATCATGTCTAACACTCTGTCTGACTTTGTTATTAATCCCAAATTATATGTTTTGATAAATAATATCACCACACAGTCGTGTGGCCGTCAAACTGTGGCTTCTTATCTTTTCTTGTAGCCACAGTCTGCCTAAACAAATTCCTAGAGAGCTGTTAGGTGTGGCGATATGATCCCTTGTTGTGTGTACACGCCGTAATGTATTTTTCATCATATAGCACCGACTCTGTGTCTCAGTAGTTTTCCTCCCCCTTGTCATCCAAAACAGAAGGAGCCCCCTCATGCACCAGATGTTTAGTCCTTATTGCTGTTCAATCTGTCATCTGCAGTATAGTTTCTGTGTGGCGTGGTGGGAAAGAGGGAGGCCTCAAGCGATTTTATCTGCTTTACATATTTACGCCAATATCGTTGACTAAAGAAGCCATTTTTCAATCTGTTTCGTATTGCGTTGTCTCCGTCTGAAAAGAAGACGTAACTTAACGAGTAACTGTTGTCTGCTCTGCCCATTAAACGGGACTCCTGCCTCCATACTGGGGATGTGCTGCGCTGGTCGTCGCAGCGTGAAGTGAGCTCTCTGAGATTTCAGTCCTCGTAATCTAAATCAACATTTGGTGAACTGTTTTAAATACTTGGTGAGCACATTCATCCGTTTTACGACCAACACTTCATCAGGGCGAGTGCGAGCCAACACCGGGGCCTGAACTCGGGTCATCCAGTTAAAGCATTTCGCTCCACACTCAATTTGATCCTGCGGCCCCAGTGGTAATAATATCACCTTGGAAGCCCAAATGCAACAAAGCCCAAAAGTGTGGTTTAGATTTAAAGGTCAGACATCACATTGAGCAATTGTTATTGAGGTTATGTGACGTGAGGTTAGCCAGTGCGACTCCATATATACAAAAGGCCATCTGAGTCAGTGAGGCTACAACAGTGTAAGATGTATTTACACTTTATTGAACAGACAGACAACAATACATTTTTTTTGTACATTTTTAGTAATTTTTTTTTTACAAAAGAACTGAATTTCTGTATTGAACTAATATCTCAATAACATAAACGAATACAAATTATTATTATTACTTTCAGATTTGATATACTGTACACTACAGGTTAAAATCCTGTCAATAAATATATTCTTTGTCCTCAGGAAAACAACCACAACGTCTCATTAAACATTATGTTTCCAATACGTTATAGTTTAGAGCACCAGGCATTGGTTTTTATGATGAACTTACTTTTCTGCTAGTGGAACTGCTGAAGGATCTTTTTCCCCCTTGTGCTGGAACTGAAATTATTTGGATTTGGACTTCTTGGATACCAGGACTTTGGATCTTAAGTATCATTTATATGGATTTATTTCCAAATCCGCTAGATGAAAGCTGCTGGGAGCTATAATCCACTGTGGGCAAACAAATGGCTGTGATGTTCAGAATCGTTGAACCAAACCCAATTATATTGTGAAAATATATTTTCAGTTAATGCCTGTGTTTCTAAGAGTTTTCTTGTGTCCTCAGACACATTTGATAATCTGCCAAAACTGAATTGGTGTCTAGTAGCTATTTTGCCAAACTACACCTCTCTAGTGCTGTCAGATCTATCAACGTGACTTAAGGACGACACTCTTTTTGCAGGCTGACTCTCCCACTTTAACAGTCAATCAGTACTCAAGTCGTTTCCACAAAGAAGAGAGCATGGCCAGGGAGGAAAGACAGGAGTCACCTCATCATTTTTAAGCCTCACGTGAGCACACCGCAGACCTTTTATTGTTGTTTCTCCGTCTTCGTCCTTTCCTCCCTTTCCTGGCTTTCCTCTCTTTCTTCTCTCTCCTCTCCCTCCTCTCTTTCTTCTCCCTCCTTTCCTGGCTTAGTCATAAGCAGTTGTCTGGGAAGCACTTCCTCTCCTCCTCCAGCTGGGGGCAGGGTGCCCCGTTGTTGGCCGGGTGCATTAGGATGTAGCGTGTGCGGTGCTGCACGCCCGAGTCTCCACACTTGCCTTTGCACAAACCCCAAGGAGACCACACGGACACCTCGCAGTCCAGAGGGGTATCTGCAGTGACAGGGGGGGGTCATTAAGAGCACATTAACATTTATGATATAGAATAATTGCTTTCTGGCTCTCAGGGGAGCGTCTTACCTCCCTTTCTGATATACTGTATGCATTGTTTGGCAATGGCAAATGGCTGACATTTGTGAGTGGATAGTTTAGTTTCCTTTTATAGGCTTGAATGGAAAGGAAAGATATTAGTCATAATGGGGAAAACCACTTTTCTTCAACCCCCATTTATCTTTAAAGTGAATAAAATAATGAAAAGGACCAGGCAGAAATGGCAGCATGCTGTGCGTGCAGCTCTTTATGAACACATAGTTTCTCATTATGGATTCTTGGCAGTGGTTCTGCTGCTCGACTTGCATTTAATTGTGACTATGAATTTTTTAACCTTTTATTTATTGAGTGAGTTTTTGCTGACTGTGCTCGCTCTGTATCATTGTAGCCCAAACAGTGCTGCCACTTAACAGGTCACCTGCAGCAGGTAAGGATTTAAAGCCCTGCTAAAAGGCATCATGAACTTGCCGGGCTACCTCAGCCAACCTTGTTGTGAGCTTGCGTTACAGCTGATATATATCACAGACTTACAGTAGCTGTTGGTGAAAGAGTAGAAAAGCAGAAGGATGGGAGGCGGTACGGAAGCTACATGGATGGACGGTTGGATGGAGGGATGGAACAAGCAGGTCAAATCTCCCTTCATCTTGTGTGTCCATTAAGGACAGAGGGAGGGGCAACATGGGGAAATGCCTCAAAAGCCAAAGCTGATTTATCTAATTTTGCGTTTCGCAGATGAAGTCTAGAGCAGGTGATTGCTAATCTGTAATGAAGGTTGCCGTTCGAGCCTCGGGGAGGAGGCGCAGAAGAGATGGAGGGATTAATGGAAGGAGGGAGGGATAGACAGATGGAGGGGTAGGATGGGATCAAGGCAGGAAACCCCAACAGACTCTTGGCCCCGCTGTGTTGTTTGTTGATGGTAGTCAAGGGAATGGGCTTGTAGTCTGTGATGCTGAGTCAAACCTTTACGGTCAACCTGAACACCGAGTCTGATTACCGCTCTGTCATCTACGCTGCCAGGCTGACACGCTATCTGTTCCTTCTCCTGGTCAAGTCATCTGTTTAGACTTTCTGTGGTGAATTGTGTGTTTATAAAAGGTTATTTTTCGCCTCTGTCATATTATTTCAGATCATCAGTCATGCAAACAGGTTGTTTGGCTTTTGCATTGTTGGCTTTTATATAGTTTGGTTTTTCCAAGCTTTCCTCTTGCCTGCAGTTTTTTTTTTTTACTGTTACCACTAATCTGTACAACAGGGAGTCTTAAATTTTTACAGTCTGGGAACCAACCTTAAGTAAAGCCAGCTTCAACTTATGGATCCAGATCTTGCTAGAACATACACGTCTGCATCCTATTTCGGGTCACGACTCAAACGTTGCTGTACATAATTTCCACATAGTTTTCTTAAAAAGCTCTTTCACTTTCTCGGTCTCTCATCTGTGTCCTGTTCCACTCGATGCCAGATGTGCACCTGGCGTTTTCTGATGCCCTGCCACCATTTGGCTTCCCCTGGTTTCTGGTTGGAAGTCATTTAGCTTGTGTGTGGCCTGTAATGGTTCCCAAATGCCTTCATTTGAGTCAGCAAAAGTCTGAACCGAGCCCCGAGCATTGTGTGAAGTCCCATATCTGTGCTTTGCAAAACTTAGAACATGTTTATGTTCTTTGTCTTTTTTGTTATTCAGTCAGAGAAAATAAAATGCAGAGATGCAGTTTAGGGGAAGAATGAACCCTAAAAAATCACAAAAACATTGTTTACATGTTGATCCTATTAATCCGTGTTTCAGCATCTTGAGGTAATGAATAGAAAATGTTTTTATTTGATTTTTTTATTCCTTGTCTTTGCATTCAGTTTTTCTTACCAAATGTAATTGTATTTATCCCGAAGGCTTAACAAACCTCACTGAATGCATTTCCGTCCTATGAAATATCTGCAAAGCCAGTTATTCGAATGTTTAAAATCATTTACGTTTGCTAGCTTGCAGTCTTCTTCTCTGCCTCTCTTGGCACAGTGTTACACTTCTCTGAACAATACTGACGCCCACTGTGGATCAGCGGAACAGGGTGAAACTGGCGGGAGGTATTTGTGTAGCATTGCCTGAGTACTTGCACATGTGTATGCGTCAACGCATAAAAAAAACATTGCTCCATAGCACAACTACTGGTCAAAACACAACAGGATATCTGTTACCATGCAAATGCCTTATCTTTCCTATATCTATATATAGTAAGGGTGAAATTATTTACACTCCTCTGACTTACTTATTAGCTTGTCCTCAATCTCGTTTCCTGTTGGCAGTTGGTTGGACTGGGTGGGCTCCACGGGCAGGCTGATGATCTGATTGGTCTTCTTTATCTTGGTCAGCATCACCTTTGCGATGGGTGGCAGGTGCTTCAGACGGGGGTAGTAGAAGGAGTTGGCGGGGTGGCTAGGGAAGGAGGAAGTGATCTGTGGCGTGAAAAAGAACAAGGAATAACAGTGAATATATGATGATTCATTAGAGGTGAATGAAGACATCAAGCTTCAAAGCAGCATCTTTTTAATTACGTCCAAGGAGCACGTGATGTGAGGAACAAGACTTTAGTGTGTTGTGTATTTAGGGCACTGCAGTGCTCATGCTGGTTTTATCAAGCAACACGAAGCTCATGTCCCTGTTCACGCGCATAGTGATTTTGGCTTTGGACTGAGGAATGTTACACTCGGCTGAGTCTGATCCACCTGTGTGATTTTGTCCTGTGGGATGGTCTCGAAGTTGGGAGAAGAGAAGGTGAAGCCGCTGTCAGTTCCGGCATCGTAGGGGAAAAGCTCCAGCAACACGTTCTCTTTCCAGTGGTCGCCGTCACACAGGTCAACGCTGTCCACACCCACAAACCAGTCCGGGCTTGGAACGATACGCACGATAAACGACAGCTGCAGATAGAGAGGAGGAAGGAGGCCATGGGGAGGGAGATGGAGTGTCGAGAGAGAGAGAGAGAGACACAGTGAAAGGAGGGGGATTAGGTTCAGAGATGAGAGAAAAGGTGGAAGACGTGGTGGGAAAGAAAATAGAAAAGGGTTGTTGTTTTATGTCACTACATATGATTTGGTCTCAGTGTCTGTCAGTGGATAACCGCTTCTCCTTATGTGATAGTTGGACAGTGGGTCACAGCCACAAAAATCAAAACTGAAGCAACAGAACCAGTGATATACAATTTTTTTTTTTATTTCACAGATTCTTCTGTCTTGTCAAAACTTTGTGTCTGCATTACCCACAATGCACCTCAACAGCCTTCGGTTGAAGGTTTGGGCGTGTTATGCTAGTGGTGGCAATTGTAGCCTCGAACCTCTTGGCTAAAGCAGAGATGAGGAGTAGGATACAGAGGTCTGGTAAGCTCAGTTACTTCTTTTAATTTCCAAATTTAGTAGTCTGCAGCCCCAACTGACCCAGCTGACTCATATGACATCACTTGAGGCAATTTATCAGACCAAGCGCACCTCCCTCTGCAGCCACAAAAGGCATAATACAGCAATTTTCACATACGATATGTAAAATCATTGGAATTCCCCCTTAAATCAACCATATGTCAAATGTACTGTCTAAGAATGTATTTCACTGTGTTATAAAGAAGCACCTGTCATCATAGTAGGGATTTGTAGTCCAATAACGAACCCACCTCCTCCTACATGCAGTATTATTTCACTAGCAGAGTCTAATTTGTTTCGTGTTGGTAAGCATCTTCTGTCTCCAGCTGGCCGTCTCTCGCTGCCAGACCACACCTTTCCTTCCACCTCTTCCTACCACGTCTTGTCTCTTATCCAAGCCTAACATTGTCTTTGGTCCCCTGCTTTATGGCCAGCCCAGACACTCATCAGTAGCAAGTTTAACAGCCTCCACAAACTCCTGCAGAGTTTTACATAATCTGTAGAAGCATAAATAAGGCTTACTATGTTACGGAAGCTCTCTGTAGGGTGCAGCTTATGGAAAAAACAGATTTTATAGTAGCCTCAACCATTTTGCTGCAACCAACCTGGTTAAAGGGTGGAATGTGACTGTCACATAAAGCTTTTTATAATGAACAATTAGCAGTTGAGTATGACAACTTATTAGTTGGCTAAAGAGACACATGGGGCAGTGTAGGTAATTTTAGTCTTTTAACAGTTTTGGATGTTGTTGCTTGCAGTGCAGGGACACGCGACAACCTCAGTGGAAATAACTTGTTGTAGCAGCCGGGACCTCTGCATGGTGCAATGGGTGTTTACAGTTGGGGTGATAATGCTTGCAAAGACTTCTATTGTTACTTAAAGGTAAAACGATGAGAAAAAACCTGTCCTCGAGATATGAATAATGAATAACTTAGCCCTCTGACCTTGGCATCTCACCACCTTGTTATACCCACATATTGCCAGAAAAAGACATCTCTGACACGCTTCACGCCCTGACCCTGACTGAAGGAAGCCAGGTGTTGAGTGACTTACATAGGAGTGCCTGGCGAAGACCTCAAACTCTGCGCTCATCTGGCCTGTGCCTCCCACGACAGCGGGAGCGGAGAGGATCCCATAAACGCTCTGGATGCGTTCGCCGGCCTCCTCGACTTCCTTCATGAGTGTCCAGGCCTCGCCTTTCTCCGCAAACTCCCTCACTCCGTTGCTGGCAAACTCATTACGCTGCCAGATGTGGTGGTCGGAGCTGTGAGTCACTCCTAACCGCGGAGGGAAGAGGGAAATGAGGTTAGATGTTGCTGCAGGTATCAGTCTGCAGTCATCAGATGTATACGAACTGTATGAGTCAGTTTGTATATGTGTATATAAAGTGCAAAAGGATATAAAAGCTTTTATTTCTTATTGGTTGAT
Organism: Pempheris klunzingeri; assembly: GCF_042242105.1. NCBI lineage: Eukaryota > Metazoa > Chordata > Actinopteri > Acropomatiformes > Pempheridae > Pempheris > Pempheris klunzingeri. The sequence continues at coordinate 24,560,835 of NC_092020.1, read as the reverse complement.
GTTAATCAAGTTATATGACATTGAATATTTTGTAATGTCATAAGTGGATGGATTATTGAGAAGATTTATTGATCAGTGGCATTCAGGAGACATTTAATATCCTTTTTACTTGTAACAAATAGAAGACATTTTTACCAGTTCTTCTCCTTATATGCGTTTTTCTAAATTAGCCTCCTGTTACAGTTCCTCAACTGCTCCACCAGGTAGTCGTGCACTTACCAATAAGGTGTGACCACTGTGCAGGGGGGCGGTAGACAGGATACTGTTTAGGGAAAGCTGCCGCGGTCCACTTGCCGGTAAACGTTAGCCTGTACTGGGCGGTTTCGGAGGCCGTGCACATGGGGACGTCAGTAGGAACAGGCATGGACTGGACGCCTTGGCCCAGTGTCAGCACTACGGCTATCAGGCGGTAGAATGCCTCAGAGATGGAGAGGGTGCTCCCTGTGGTGTCCATGATAATGAGGGCGGATTCGGGGATGAAGAACCTGCAGGAGGTTTATAAAAGGGAGGACAAGGAGAGCAGAAAAGTCACTAGTAATGTTTCTATCGGGCTGAGTCATCCAGCTGCAGTTGTGCACAGGTGTAATTGAGGATTCAACTAATTTTCATCGGCCAAAAATAACTTCTCAACTGTTTCTTCACATTCACTGCCTCTTTAAAGCTTTGCAGTAGTCTAATTTGCAATTAGTAAAGTATTATTTTCTATTTTAACGTCCCTACATGCAGTCATTCCTTTTCCTGTCAGACCTGGAACATGACAAGACTGGCAAGGAGAACTGGTGAAAGGGCAAAGCGCCTGGCTTTGAGTTTAACAAGTAGGGCATGTGAGTCAGAGGGAAAAAATTCACTTCGACATTCTCCGCTGTTTTTCCACTGTTTAGACCCGTAAACTCAGTTTAGCTGTGAAGGGTCGGCAGGAGGAGATCTTGTGTTAATTTAGATGCATTTTAGAGTGAATGTTGTGAATGTTGAGTGTTTGTTGTCTCTGTAGTTGTGCAGCCTGTTGAGCTCGACTGTAGTTTCCTGCCTCAGAGATGATGTAGTAGAATAAAGCTAATTTTGGATACCTCATCATATGATCCTCACTAGCCTGTTTCTCTTTTTTTTTAATGCTCCAGAGGTGGAGCAAGAAACATGGCACTCTTTCAATGACTCCTCTCTCGAGCCTGTTTTTTCTTTTAACAGTATTATTAAAAACTCTTGCATGAATATGTGCAGAGTTCCTGATTAATGAAGAGTCCTGGAGCTCAATGTTCCACTTGAGACATGCATTCATCTCCTGTGAAGCACACCCTTGCTCCTCAGAGGTATATAAATAACCAGCATGCACACAGAGTGATATGCATTTTATTTATTGTATATTGATTAATCTGCTTGATGCAGTGTTAATAAATGTGTTAATGTTTCTTTATTTTATATATTCTTACAAAAAGTTGTGCGATTGCAGGTTACATATTGTCACAGAAGTAAAGCAGGATGTGTTTAATGTTTGTCTGCAACATTATTTCTTCCTAAATATGCTACACTGCATCCATTGCTTCCTTGCATGTGTCTGAATTTGTATTTACATTAATTTGATTGCATACACTTCCCCTGTTATTCCTGCCAGTATTATACATGCATACTTGGTATCCTTCTATAATACAGCTGTCATTTCCATTAATTTATGCAGATTGATGAATGCAGTCTTACAAATGTAAGGATCTCTTTACTGCCATGTGGTGTAGAGACTACTCACTGGTTTTGCTCAGGGTTCCGGATGAATGAAGGGTTGCAGCAGATGAGTGGAGAGGAGGGCTGGAGGTGAGGAGAAGGGGAGATGAGAGCGATGGATGTGGCTGTCGGGAAGAGTGACTGCGAGGCTCCAAGCCTTCTTTGGCCTATTTATGTCTCTCCTCTCCCTCTTTCCCTCCTTTCTCATTTTTCTTCCCCCTCCTTCCCCCTCTTGCTCCACTCCCCTCTTCAACTTGCCTCACTTTCCTCTCAATACTTTCTATCTGCTTGTCGATGACTTCCCTGCCCCCTTCATGCCCTTTGACTTTCGCTCTCCCTCCTCCACTCTCCTCCTCCTCAGCTCTCCTGCTCTTTTTCAGTAGCCCATTAACTGGCTAATGTGTTCACCAGTTCTGGATGCACAGCCAGGGGTCCTGTGCAGCTCCGTGGGTAGAGTGTCATTTCACAGTTTGATACTGTAGGTCTCTATATCTACAAATATGACTAATGAGGCTAATAATGTGTTTCTAAATGTCTCTTGGTCAGCATTTTGAATTGCAGCTGAGCTGGTAGATCCAATCCCAGTGCTGCTTTTTAAGTCATGTAGGAAGTTATATTGCCTGTGTCATACTCAATTTGCATAACTCTTTTGATGTGTTTTTCAGGGCTTTATAAAGTCAGGCGAGTTCAGGCGTCAGCCAGCAAGTTGTTGAAGAATTATAGTTTTAAGACGCAGGGAGATGATGTGTTTGATGGCACTGGGTCAGGGTGTAGCAGAAACCTCACTCCATTAAAACATCTTTTAAAACTCGACTCTTGGATTCTTACATCTTGGATTTGGAGTTGGACTTGGATTCTTTATCATTTTCTACCTTCCTGGCAGCAGTTTACCTCGTTTTCACCCCATTGTCTTGTAAAAACTGCACAGTTGTCACATTGTAATGCACTTAGGGCTGTGATTTTCTTTATGTATTGATTTTCTGAGGGTCTTCTTCTTTTTTTGTCCAAAAAACGTCAGACAATATCAAAAGATGTCTGTTTGTGGTGTCTTAAAATGGACCAAAGATATTCAATTTGCAGTGATATGAAACAGAGAAAAGTAGGAACTCACACTGGAGGAGCCGGAACAAACAAATGTAATTGCTGAACAATTTTCATTCGATTGATTAATCGACCGATTGGTTCCACATCTAAATGCAGATGCAGGAAAGGATTATTTGGAAATGTCTTCATGATGCAGTGGAAAATTACAGCATTTGGGAGCATGCATGACAGCTGGTTCCCCAAAAGAGTTGAACTTATGAACTATATTTTGGAAATCAGAGGTAGGAAAATGAGCAGAGTTGGACGTTGTGAATATGTGACTTTGGTCATTTCTGGTGTGACGAAGGCTTCATTTCAGCTGCTGACTGAATCTGCTGACTCGTCACCTCTTTGCACAGATGTGTCCTGCCAATGGCAAAGTGTAATTTGAGGTAATAGTATCACAATGACTCATTTAGTTGAAGCCGAACCCGTGTCTCTTGTGATTAAAGCTGTTGAAGCAAGTGTATTTGAAAAAACCACAACAGAATGTCAAAGCTTCACTTCAGTATTCAAACTCATTGACTTATCACCACTTCGTCAACAGTTTATCATCTGTTGAGCAGTAATTTCTGGCGGAGTCACACATTTTCTGCAAATAAACACATGAAACGCCGTAAACTAACCCACAAAAACAAATGTTGCAACCAACATGAAGTGTATATGTGTTCACATTTGAGGTGGAAAACTGGTTTGGGCCGGACACGAACAGACGATGCTGTGTCTTTCAGAGTGCTTTACAGCGTGTGATGTGTGACTACCACACCTACAGTCAGCCATGATAACAGCTGCTGTTTCCTTCTGGATCCTGTGTTGTGTGTCTTTAATCTTTCAGCCAGGTTATAGAGGACGCGTGTGTGTGTTTGTATTTGTGTGTGGGGGGGGTGTGGTGCTTGAATTACTGAACCTGGGGGTGGCAGACGGCACTCCACACACTCACGTGCAAACACAGAAATGTGCCAGCATGCTGAATCAGCCCACATCTAATGACTTCCACATGGTCATGTTTCTAACAAACACAAACTGACCCGCCTGCACACAAACACACACACACACACACACACACACACACACACACACACACACACAGACCAGTTGCCCTCACTCAACCTGTCTCAAGTTCCAGGATTTATTGTTTTGATTTCAGAGTCTGGTCTGCTTTCAGTCAGTGGCATTTGAAGAGGGAAAGTTAACTCATCACCACCCTCGTAACTCTTATACACCGAACAGAGCTGTACTGTATTCAGTTTTATTGAGGGCAGTAGAGCAAAGAGTGATGTGGCTGAAGTGGGTGGTTTTCAGTTTTTGGTCCTTGGGTCGAAGCACTGCTGGTTTAATCATGAGGTGGATTCACAGTCATCACATGTACAAGCTATGCACCTCAGCACACACAGTATTATGACACATTAAAAGGTAGCAGGGGGCCACATGCACTAGAAAGACCACCCTTTATATTCCTGTGTCTTCGGTGACCTGGATTCCCAACCAGCTCCTGGTCTGTTGCTCTGTTGCAGACCTGTGACCTTTGACCTCCCCAGGGAGCTGAATTGCCCTACAGGGATCAATCAATCAATCAATAAATCAGGTGTATTTGTCACATGTAATTATATAATCTGCAATAACAAGTGTAGTCCCGTCAGTTCCTTCATAGATTCAGTAATAAATCTATGTGTTTGAGGGGGCGGGGGGCAGTTTTTAGGGCAGTGACCTCATTTAGGATCCCAGAGGCCTGAGGGTAGATGCTCTTCCTGAGCCTCTCAGTTCTGGCCTGATCCGGTACGTCTGTCCCGACCGCAGCAGTGAGAAAAGGCCATTATCTGGGTGGTTGGGATCTCAGGGATTCTTCTAGCCTTATTCTTGCAGGACTTGGGGTAAATATCCTTTAGGCAGAGTGAGCCTCTCTTTTCAGAGCCTTATGGTCCTGTTCAGCTTCTGAAACAGGCAGCGATGTTCCCGGTCTGGGTGCTCTGGGTGGTGCAGGAGTGGTATCTGAGGGGATACCCAGAACTTCCTCAAGCACCTGAGGTGAAACAGCCCCCGCCTTGACCCTGGGTGATCCAGACTGTCTACTCTGTCCACTAAGGGGAGCGTAGTTCCTTCCCTGCTTCTTCCCAAAGTCCACAACCAGCTCCTTAGTCTCAAATTATTAGAAGTAGCAGCAGCATTAGTCGTAGTTACAGTAAATATCTTAATAACATGTGGACTGGTTGCTCCACCACGCTACACCCTGAGATAAGTTACCTTATTGGTGCAGTGGTTAGCGAGCTAACTAGCTAGCAACATCACTAATCACACACAGATCATCATATTCACATTAACAACAGATTAAAAACAATTCACGCCATTATAACTACTTTTTTTTTTTAATATGTAGGCCTCAACAAAAAAGGCAGTGCGATGCAAATTGCATTTTGCAACCTGCAGAAAGAACCCTAACTGATGCGGCACATTCACCGTAACTTTCAACGAGATCAAGTTTGCTCAGTTGTAAATGTTTGAACTTTCCATTGTTCTGAGCATTTTTAAGGACTCTTCGGCCATGTTGGCTTCAAAGTTGATCATCAGAGTTCATTCTTGATTGAAAACAGCTAATCTCCACTCAAAGTCCACTTACTTACTTTCACTGGAGCGTTTGTCTGCACAGGCTTCATCTGTATGGTCACTGCAAGTATTTGTTTTATCCCATTTTACAGATCTCTGCCTTGTTCCCTGTTATTGTTTGGGAGTTCTTGTTATCTAGAGACTAATGTGCCAAATGTGGCTTCAGCCTATGTTATTATTGCCTCTTCTGTTGCTGTGGCGCCAGACGACTTCACAGGTGAACTATGTCCTATTTTTTTTTTTCCTTTTATGTTTTTAACATACGACAAAAAAAAAAAAAAAGTGAATTTAAAAACAAGCTGGCATCAGTCTGAAATGATAGCGTGCTCGTGCTGGAAAGCGAGCAGCCGTGTGTTGTTTGAGAGGAAGCTGTAAATACCTAGGAAGAGCAGAGTCTAAGAGAATATAGGTCAGGAAACACCGTGAGGACGTGGGGGCCGGAGAGGCGAGTCTGGCACGTGTGCTGCTGCTGTGGTGGGAGTCGAGGATGTGGGTACATATTGTGGTGGGAAGGTGGGAGTACTGTCAGCATCCTATATATTTCAACAATAATAACAGTGATATGTGAGTAGAATAAATGTGGCTGCCAGACTTCCAGGGTGTTTAAGTCTGAAGTTCACTATCAGTGGTTGTGATTAGCTTTTTAAATGACACATAAATGTTTTATTCTGTGAAGCATTAATCATCACTGCATTGTAGAAACGTACCAAAATGGACTTAACAAGAACACCTGCTACCAATTTCTGACATTTCTGGATGTTAAATTCACATTTAATTAAAACACGAATATAAAATGCACAAAATATACACCAGAGTATTTAAACACAATAAGAAAGAAAACGTTTTAAGCCGTAATACCAACATGTTCATACTGTACATGTATATACAGTATGATATAGTTAAGACGCTAACATATGAATTATGAAAAATAAACATTTTGTATGTTAAAATTTTATTTATAATTATATCAAACCCCATTCTTGCAATAGCCATTCATGTATTTAGATTCAGTAATACTGTTTTTATATGGCAGCTTTCGTTGTTAGTGGTGGAGTCGTTCCTGCACTTGATTCACAGGTAACATGGATACTACTGTTCCTGATGTCATCTTATCGATAGAAGTCTCAGTCTTTACTGATCTCTCTCCTACTACTGGATCAAAGCTGTGTTAGTTTTCTCTACGGCTGCTGTTCTTGCATTGTACACATCAGTAAAACAAGACATGTCCATTTTCTGTGTGTGATTTTGTCCGTGGAACATTTAGAATAGTTGCGAGGGCAGAAAGGACTGAGAAGAAACGATCACAGTGAAAAGAAGAAGAAGAAACGAGCTGTTTGATGAAGAGCTGCAAGCTGCAGGCAACAGGCTGTCGCTTTAGTTGGTGACACCCAACATCCACACCTCCAGCTCATTAGGCTACGGCCTTACAGCTGCGGTCATAGACGTAATTTCCAACAGAACAGAAATATTATTATAACTTCAACAACATTGTCTTCCTGCTTATTGCAGTTTTAGGAACAGTGTACAGTTACGGACCAAAAGTCGTAGTTAAAAAGATTAAAACAAAAAAGCTAAATGAACATCATGCTAAGCTTACTATGGTTTTAGGTTGAGGATCGGAGTAGCAGAGATCCACCTGGCAGACATCTGCACGTTTCTATTAGTGACACTGCTGCACTCTTGAACTCTTTTGCAGAATATAAGTCTGCCCTGCCATCCATTTGCAAGATTTGGGGAGTAAGAAACAGAATATTAGCTGCACTGGAATCAACATACACATCTGATTTGGTTGTGGAAAGATAATTTGGCCTGCAAATGCACTAATATTTGGTGCTGTAGAGGGATTTCTAGTGATCGAATCAATATTTCCTCTTGGCTGCACCCATTAGCCTGTCCGACGCTTCATATCAGTAAAGGTTGTGTAACAGATTCAGTCCTTTTTAAATATGCAGGCAGAAAACTTTCATTGCTAAGAAATATCATCCAAAACTGCTCTACAAGCTGGAATTTGCTTTGTTGCCAAGTAACATCAGTGAACTTTCTAACAGAAAGTAGGAAGTAAGGCTGAGAACATTGACTTCAGTGACCGGGTGAACGTCAAGATGCTGAGGGCCACCGAGGGGCCACCATATGTCCACCCAATGGACCAGAGAGCCTGTAAACAAAACAGCAGAGTTTGTTGTTGTTAGGCTAGTGGCCAGCGTTGCTATGGTGACACAACGTGAGGTCATTACTCTGGCTCCTCTGGTTTCGTTTAAGAGAGACTCAGCACTGACCGCAGTGAATCTGGAAATACTGATAAACAGACATGGACACAAAAAGAGGTTGAGTCATGGCTATTAAGACCCCCCCACCCCACCCCACCCCCCCACCCCCCCACCCCTCCATCTCAACACACACACACACACACACAAACTCATATGCAAGCAATGATTCACATAAAACCTCACAACAGTAAAGAAAAACACATCAATCACATATCCTTCGTTATGAATCACCCTCCTATTCTCTTTGTGTTTCTTTCCCTTATACACACACACACACACACACACACACCTGGTCTGAGCATTCAACCTTTTTCACACTGTTCTCCCCCCTAACCTCCACTCAGCGTGTCCCCGAGGCCTTGTTGGAGCAATAATCACCCCTGATTTCCGGGAATAATTTCCTCCGCTGTGTGGGAGCAATCTGTGTGCACGTGCATTCATTTGCAGATAAATTGTGTGTGTGTGTGTGTGTGTGTCCTCTAATGGAAGCTGCAGGCTGATGGGGATATTGTATATCCGGGCTCACTCTGGTTTGGCTGAAGCTTTACTCATGTTTATGCTAGTATAACGTTTCTGTGGTTGCTGTTTTGTGAGCTTCTTTGTTCGACGTTGAATGAATAGTTTGTACCTCCACTGCAAAGATACTGCCGGTTTAACCCAAACAGTAATGGCCTTAAAAGGATAGTTTGGATCATTTGAAGTGGGGTTGTATGTGGTACTTACCCACAGTTAACGTATTCCCTGCAGTAGATTGCAGTCAGCTCAGTCCCAATTTAGGGAACAGACGCAGAAGGATCAGTAGAAAAACAGATTTTACCCACCTAAAAACATCAACATTATCTTCAGTGCTATATTAAGAATATTTTCTTGCTTCAAAGCCACCAGACTCTATTGACAAAACAGCCTGTCAGAAAACAGGAGCTGCTAATCTGCCGCTGCTCGATGGGTTAGTTTGCTTATGTTGTTGTGGGACTTTGGTGTTTTAGATGGTAAGTTTGGTTCTTAAAATAACTTGTTAGCTCATTGATGTTGGCGGCAATAGCACAGTCAACTCCCGTGTTTCCTGAAGTGAAATGACTGTTTTTGTGAATGGAGTCTGGTGGAGTGGAGTGAAGAGAAAGAGAGAACAGCTTCAGTTTCTCGTTAAAAAGAGCTTAAATTAGTGTTCATTTGTTTAGGTGGGATCTGTTTTTTAGGTGACTAAAATGATGTTTTGTCCTTTAACGTTCTCCAAACTGGGGGCCATCTACTGTAGGTGATACACTGACTATAGATGAGCACCTCAAATAACCCCTCGTCAAAGAATCTAAACTATCTCTTCAACACTGACCTCATTAGATTATGTTTGTACAAGAATTCATTCATGTCTAAATGCTGACTGACCTGCCTCAACCCTGTGATGATACATTATCTGAGTCCTACTGTTTGACTCCACTCCACAGAAGCAGACTGCTGCTATTCTAACTGACTTTGTCGAATGTTTGTCTCATCAATCATCAAAACCCACCACAGTGAGACGAGCCAATATTAGATGTCGAGACCAAATTTATATCTGAGAATTATGGATGAACAGCTCTGGTCCGGGGTATTAGGTGACCACAGAGTATTAAAACACAACGCGTATAAATTCAGCTCTAGGAAATCACAGCTGCTGAGTCTGCTGTTCCTGCTCCCTCTCAGTCGTTATTGTGTCTTTCATTGCAATTTGCTGAGCTGTTGGCACCTGGATTGCATTGTTCAGTTTTGGTAGAAAGGCTTTTATGGGCTGCACAAAGCAGATTTTCACATGGGCATCTCCAAGGGGGTCATGTGGAGGAGAGAGGCAAAAGATCTAGTGGTGGTGAGTGAGCCATCACTGTCGTCTGGCTTTGAGCGGCCGTAACCTTTGCCAGAGTTTAACTTTTGCGAAAACAGGCTACTGAAGCAGAAAGGCTACTAGTGAGGCCATTTTCCTTTATGCCAAAAGACCTTTTCTTCGTCTTCTTGGAGAACTGGGTTAGAAATAATGTGGATTATATCTGTTTCTGGGCAATACAAGTAAATTTATGTTGATCTACAGGAAGTCTAACGCAGTGTCTGTAGTCCAGACAGCTGCAGCCTCCCAATGCCAGCTCCCACAATGCTTTGGGGGAGGTAATAATAATGCATAATGTTGCCATGGAATTGGTGCTTTACGCTGTGGGCTAAAGCTTGAGCTACTTTCAGCCTATATTTGTTGACTTGTTGGCAAACTGGCACCGTGAAAAGCATGCCGGATTAGCTGTCCACAATTCCTGTTTGCAGTGGATGTGCCGACAAATACCACTGGGATTAGTTGAATACTGAGGGGAACTTAAAAATGTGAAGCGACTGCTTTCTACTAATTCTAAGTGACTTTAAGGAAGGTTAATTGTGATGGATATCAGAGATGATAACAACAGAGTAAATCAAATAGAATCTAAAAATATTGGTATAATGTTGTATACTCATCTGCTGCCACAGCTAATGGGGATCCAAATAAATGAACAAATGTGTGTGTGTTCAGATTAGACTGCGGTGTGACTCGTGGAAGGTGTGTGTGGCAGCAGATTTATGGATCTACATTAGTGAGATGGGGCAGTTCTCTCTTAACGTCTGACTTTTGTGCAGCTTTTAAAAGTGGTTGGTCGCTCAAATAGGTTACAGTACTTTTTCTAATGGGCCCCCTTAAAAAATGAGCTCTCATTTGGTTTTAATGAGGCTCGGTCACAGGTTAAGAGGCGACATTTACTTTTAAGTCTGGTTATTCAAGTGCAATGTTACCTCGTGCAGGAGGTCACCATTTAAAAAAAAAAAAAAGACTGGTTTCCTGTGTGTGAGGCTGGATTTCTTAGAGGGAGATTTCTCTGTATCTCCAGCACCTGCACAGCAATTGTATCCGCCTGTCAGCCTCTTCTCATTAGTGAAAATCAAACCCTGAAGACAGAATCCTGAATCCTGAATAGGGTCATATACAGTGACTAATAGAGAACAGATACGTGTCTGGAGAAAACACTGAACTGGAGACTCATAGATGGAAAAACAAGTATTGACATTTAAAAGCTTAGAATCAGTTTTAATTTTTCAAAATATTTGCTGATTCACTTTCTATCGACCAAGAAAAATGATTCTGCTAATCGCTTCAGCTCTGCACTGACCTTCTATCTCTGCATTGATTGTTACCTGTGGAAAAGGGCATCAGCTAATAGGGGCAGGACCAAAATATTTTTGATAAGAACTATTGCAAAAGAAAGTTTATTGGATTGAATTTTAAGTGCCTATAAAATATCTGCAGCCTTTTTTGTTTCCCTGTACTAAGAGACCTGTCAATACTACCGTGAATTCCCATTTTTCTTGCTTTTAATTCTGTTTTTATGGTCAGTGTTCAGTTGGATCCTAATCTTGCTGGTTGCTTAAAGATGTTTTGAAATAGGCAGCCTGATTTTTATTGCTGCTAGTTTTATTTCTTCATATTCTTCCGTCTTTATTTCGCTTCCTCTGTCTGACTGTATTTCTTCTATATTTTACCCCCTGCTGTCGCCGTGTCTCTCTCTCATCCAGTGCAGACAGCTCCTCCTACCTCCTTCACAGCCCCTTTATACTCTTTTGCCCCTGTGCTTCCTCCCTGTCTCTCTCTCTCTCTCTCTGACCCACTAAAGTGAGATCCCGTCATGTTTTTCCCATCATGCTCTCCTCCCACCCTGCGGTGAGGCGGTGAACCCCCGGCCGGAGGTATAAAGGACATGATTTACAGGGCCCCTTCTCATACAAAAAAAGAGAAAAAGACAGAAAAAAGCATTAAATGAGAGATCAGTTTTCCAGCGTAGTCGTCTTGTGCTTCAGTGCAGGTTTCACCCTTCAAAGTTTCGATTTGAAATATGGTGCTCCAACCACGACACGGTGTGGTCCAATTTTGTCAGGTTGCAAAAGTGCCAAAATGTGTTTCCACGGGAGAAGAAAACTGTGATAAAGACAGCTTGGGTTTTCTCTGTTGACATGTCTGGATGGAGCGGCACAGAGATCCAAGCGAGGGAGGAAGTGGGAGCAACAGTCAGGCATTAGGGCCCAAGGCTGCGGTATTGACACATTGTAATTCTCAGTTTTAAAAGAAAGCAAGTCCCAATTAAATGAAGTCTGGCTTTTAAAGCAGAAACAGACAACCGTCTGCATGTTACTGCTGTGAGAGGTGACTCGGAGTAATGATGGAGAGCTTGATTTATTTAGCTACTGCAAGACTTGGAAGAGACGATGGTGAGCAAAGTGTGATGCTGCCGGGCTGTTGTTTAATCACAAGTGAGAATATCAAAGCACGCTGGATCGCAGCACCACCAATTCAAACAAGTGAGATAAGCTTATCAGTAACCGGATTGGGTTTCTGGTATTCTGCCACACAGATGGATATTTTGACTGAGAAAACATTGCACAGTGGCTGCTGCAATCAAAATAGTTTGAATTACTGAAAGCAAGACACCAGAAAATATTTTATTTTTATTGCCAGTTTAACCTGGGAAAGATTGGAAGTATGTGTGCATCTTTTCCAGAAACCTGCTTCGTATTTCCACAACTTTCCAGCACAAACACAGTATTCTGCTATTGGCTATGGCCGACAGAGCCGAGTCAAGTTTATCATACGAAACCTCCTAATTAATTTATGGAACCACGAATGTTTTTTAAGCTACACTGAGGAGCCTATGGCAGATGCTATGAGGAGCTGTAAACCCAGTAGCCTGGAAGCTAGAGCATCAGGTTTGTGGCTGGAAAGTCAATAATTTACATCCTGGACAGGGTTAAGAAGAGAAATTAAGTTAAGTTTCCACTCCCTAAGCAACCGAGGCATTTTAGTCCCAACTGGTCTGGTGGAGCAGGTCCATAGTCAATATGAGAAGACTGTGTTTACACTGGAAAGCTCCCAGGTGTTGTATGAAGTATGAAGCAGGTTGTTTCTGACAATTTAGACCTTCTCCAGATTTCACTCCTCTGGTATAACATAGCATATAATATATAATATGAATAAGTAAGCAGTGGAGTGAGATTTTAACTTCTAAATGCTTTATCTGTCAAGTTTTGTTGTTTGTCCACAAACATTGGCTGAACTTTGTCGAGGCTTCTCACAAATGTTCCACATCAGATTTACTCCATCCAAACTGAGCACCTGTCCTGCTTCAGCAGCGGCTGCAGTAGTGACCGCTGAACTCATCCTCGTTTCGGGTGATTGATTCTGTACTGGGAGCAGAGATAAGGAGTATTTGCATGTCTGGTTTTCCTCAGGAAAATCCTACATCCATCTAAGGACAAGAGTCTGATGTACACAAACAAGCATGCGAGTTGGTTGGGTAAGAGCTGGTCTGTGTGCTGGGCATGTCACCATGTTGCACCATAATCAGAAGCACATGGTCGACATCTCGCCTCCCCTGTCAGTAGAAAACAACAATGCCCAGGCAGACAGAAACTCCTCCTGAGCCAAAACACTGTCAGACACTGACAGGCTGGGCCCATAAATTTCACCACTGGATACACACCAGTACATCTGTGCTTTACTGTCAAAACAAACCCCAAACATCCATAAATAAAGGTTATAATACTTGCGTAACCACAGCTAAGAGTAAAACTACGGTAGAATTAAATCAAGAAGAGAATTAAACTATACACTGATTGTTTCATTAATGTCATCTAATGAGACAATAGTGTGTCAAAACCCTCCAGTTCCTTTGAGTTCGGTTTGTGTTTCTTTCGTAAACGTGACGACATCTAAAGATGGACATTTTGATTCAGATGCTATCAGATCACATTATAAAACAGAGGAATTCCAGGTTTAATTTGCTCACCTTAATTTGTACGACCAGCGTCACTGTAAAATAACTGAAACTAAAATTTTGACCAGATAAACTTGCCATATTGAGAGTTAAAGGGAAATTTCACCACTTTTTATGTGGATTTCCAATCAGTGCTGATGGTAAGTTAAGTTTTCCTTCCCACAGAGCCACGTTGGCAGTTCCTACATTTACCAGGATGCATTGTGTGTGACCTGGCCCTATAGTATGGCTCAGGTGTGTACTCGGCTGTAAAAATATAAATATGGCTGTCAGCCAAAACACTGTAGCTTGGGATGCTGTTTTTTACTGTTGGAAACGTTGCTAGTTCTCAAACAAAGAGAACAAAGATGTTCAAGGTGTCCAACTCTACGAATGTTAACCTCAACGTGCAGTAGTGTGTAAGCACCACGGCCGTCCATGATCAGTCTCCTGTTCATAGTTTTTACAGGCGGTGTGCCATTCTTATATAGAAATAAGTTGTAAAGTGTATATTCTTTTTAATTAAACGGTGGATATAGCCTACAGGAGATGACTTAATGACTGTCTGTATGTATTTTGCCAGTGCCAAGCTGGTGGTTCCTTAAATTATAGTAAATGTTTCCCTTCCATAATGAACTGTAGTCTGTAGATAGACATGATCACACAAACAGTGAAAAAGTTGAAATTCAGCACTCAAAAACAAAAACTCATCGTCTTATTTTTGGTGTAGCCAGTTAAAAGATAAATTTGCGGCTCCATCAGCTCCACACAATCTTGTATGTTTGATGGAGAGTAAAACAGTGTTCACTAAGTGGGCTTACAGTTGGCGCCGGACAAACAAAACTAATCCAAACCTCAGCAGGTTATCAGAACAAGTTAGAAACCTGCCATTTTGATAGTTTTACAACACAGTCTGGGTCATTTTTTCTCATCAATTCTGATTACACAATTGAAGGACTGGAGTCGTAGAGCGAACTGATGCTGCTTCTGAACATGATGTGGTAAAACGATCAGGGATTGTATCTAGTGTGCACGGAGACCTTGACTGGAGTTTGCTTCTACATGGTGATAAAGTGCTGGTTTGAGAATTGAGGCTAATTATTAACATCAAGGTCTGAACAAAACTATAACGCAGAGGTTTGTGCCACTAAACAGGAAAGATAATGGGATAAACACTCAAACTCTACACACACACATTTCCATTTCATATCTTTAAAGATTTTCAATAAGCATCTTAAGTTTATCATCATATTATGAAAGCAAATATAATCATCAACGACCTTTTTCTGATGCTAACAGGCTTACAGAGTTAGTGTAGTCGCTTGGATGGCCGTCATATATTCTTATCTGAACTCTTAACACACCGTCAGTCAAACTATACTGCATGATTTGGACCAAAATAATGAGGATTATGTTTTTTCTACCATGCAGGAAGTACAGTGTGTGACAGCAACAATAACAAGGAAGTAACAAGAATAAGAAATTTGCACAGTAAAAAGGTAAAAAGGGTAAAGGGTTTGGATAAAACTGTCCTCTCATTATTCAGTATTTTAGCCTCTTCAGTTGACACAGTCTGTCTTCTGGTAAAACTGGTAAAGCACCCAGAGCACAAAGCCACAAGATGTGCAAGCTTTTCCGTGTGCATCGTGCCGTCTCGTTGCTTTGCTGAGCAGCAGCGTGTGGCCAAACCTGATCTCAGGCTGGACACTGCTTTGGGAAGTAGATGCACAAAGCAAATAGTTGATGTTCCCTCAGCATTCACATTTTCTACTCTCCTAAAAAAAAAAACTATCCACTATCCTGGAGGCCTTTCTACAGTGAACTGCTCTCACAGAATATAGCTCTCGTCACAAAAACAACAGTTGATATACAGCCAACAAAGTTATTGCAGATGAATCATTTTAATGAACAACAAAGTTGCAGTAAAAGTATGAATTGTAGCTGAAATTAAACCAGAGATGCTTGATGTCCAATTTAGTGGACAGATGATTCATCGTAATTTGATCACATTATTGCGTAGGTGTTACTTGATTGTGCCAAACTTTATTTACCTGCAAGCTTCACCTACTACAGGACCGAAGAGCGACTCCTGAGCTGCTCTCTGTCTCTAACCTCTCCATTGGCCATCTTGGTTTTGAGAAATTTGTGTTGCTGTTACTGCAGCAGTTCAGTGAGTGGCTGTGTATGAAATGCATCTACTATGGTGGCTGATTTACAACTGTGGATATATTATGAGACTTGGATGCACATCCAAGAAGCTTTTTTTAAGAGAGATGTCTTTAAAACCACCGACAAGACGCCTCCAGCTATAAACATGGTTTGTCATTAATCTTTTGTATGTATATTTTTAAGCCACAGGGTGCAACTTTGGATAAAAGCCCAGAAAAAGCCAGAGGCATGATGGGATGAACACTACCGAACAGAAGCTAGAATCTTTTTTTTGGTGTATCACCTCTAGTATCCAGTGTCGTATAATCCATCCATGATGAAAAGACATTAATATATACAAGAAAACGACTTTTAAATGTAGTGACCAATACGTGTGAAAGAACATATTACGTAATATGTCGCCTGTGTGTAAGTGTAACATCACTTTTGACAGGATGTTGAAAGGAGCGCAGTGCTCTGACACACACACACACACACACACACACACACACAGTGATGGTGGATCACTCTATTTTTCCACCTATGCTATAGACGGATGGGAGGTTGTTATGCCGCCATGTTCTCATGTACCTGTATTGTAAATCCATCAGGGATCATGAGTGCCGGGTTTTGGAGGTCTTGTATTTGATGATGGACCACTAGCAAGAGGATTTGAGAGTCAACATCAATAATAAAAGAGATCATTCATATAGTCTGTTTACTGAAATCAGCCTGGGTTCAGAGTAATCACAGTTATATAAGTATGGATGGATAACACATCAGACTTTATTTTCATCAAAGATAATATAAGACATGTACGGAAGAGGATTAGGCCCACATGAAAAATGTATTTGAGTTCTGACTTTATTCTCAGAATTCTGAGTTTAAAGGCAGAACTAAATTTTGCACGTGTTGCCCCTCATTCTCCGTAGTAAACGTGTTTTATTAGGAAGATGTTATTATCAAGAATATGTCAATCTACAGTAACTCTACCAGTCTGGATCAAATGATTAGAGCTGACGTGTTTTGTTTTTGTGCACTAAAGAAATGAAAGAAGAAACCAGAATCTAATAACAGCCCACATTTTGACTGAAAGTTGACTGAAAATTTAAATCCATGGAAACTGAAGTTGGTCATACAAGCAGTGTGTTAAACGCTTGTATGGCTGCAAAGGGCTCCCTTCCCATAATCAATAGATCTATGATAGCAATGCGTAGTTTACATTTAGCTTTACTCCACATTTCTGACATCCAATTGTGACACCCAGTCCTCAGAATCAGCATTTTGTACCCAAAGCTCCAGAAATGATCGCTTTCCTAGCATGTTTGCTCGCTGATCCTCACTGTACAGGGTCGCCGTGCAGGTATTGGCTCCAGCAGGTACACACCACCTGCATGAACTCACCTGAGATAACTTATTGTTGAGCAGGTGGTGTGGGAACAGAGCTGAAACAAAGAACTGCAGCACTTTGGCCTAGATTCCTAATCTAAAGTGTGTTTAGAATGACTTGTTGCACACCATGCTACATTTAGAAGCCATTTTTAGTCGTGGAAAGTTGGGTAAAAGTTAGAAAACTGTCATTTTGAAGAACAAGACATTTAACAAATAGGAACATTTGTCCGTTAGGCTCTCCCCACATTAGAAAACTAAATGAAATACCTGATACTGAGGATACCCACGACTGAAAAACTTGAGCCAATTTGAGGTTCTCTGTACTTGTGATTGTTGGACGAGAATACAGTTGGACAGAAGTCTGTCCAGCTGTCAGGCTTCGATGCAGATGAGTTACTAATAGTTTGGAAATGAAGAGGCAGGGGAGGATATTAAATTATCACTGCAGTCAAAAGAAAACCTTGAATCTCTAAAGACGTATACTTTTCAACCCGCAGACAACATTCATCTTAAACTCTTGTCTTCATTTGAAAAAAGGTGAAAACTTGAGATAATTTTTGCTGGTTGCGAATGTAGTATTTTTGGGACAGTGTTGACATTGTGAAACATTGTGGGACATTATTGCTCCAGAGGTATCAAGATAACATCACTTAAAAATTGCTTAAACAAGCCCGTTTGCTTCAGTAAAAAACTGACCTCAGCCCCCGTGGCAGTTTCAGCCTCCCTCACTTTTGGAGAAATAAGATTGTAAGACTCAACACCGCACTGAACGACTTGTCAAGACGGATAGTTTTTGCAGCGCAGGAGAAAGAGAAAACCGATTCTCATTTTCCAGGTGACGCCAACAGATTCTTAAAAAAAAAAAATCTACAATTGGCTTTGAATGCTTTCCACAGACATAAAGGTCGTATCACTCCCTCAGCATGTTGGAGGATGATGTCAGCCTTAAAGTCAAGGTGAAAATAAAGCAAAAGCCAAAAATGAAAATGCAAGATTTCCACAGGACTGAGGCGTTGCATAACAACACTTGGACAGTGACAGCTTTGTCCTGGATCCCCTCGTGGTGTGTGAAACCCTGTAAATCAAAGCCTGATTGATGGGCTGTTGAAGTAACTGGGATACACACACACACACACACACACACACACTTGGATGACAGCGGGCAGAGCACCATGCATGCAACAGTGGATATCACACACTTTTCATGCAGTCACAGTGACACTGCTGCACTTCTGAATAAAGGGCAGGATGAATAAAAAATGCAAGAACACATACATAAACCTGCAGTGGGGATGTGGTTTGATATTAGACCAGATGTCGGCACAAAGAAGAATTTATAGACTTTCTGTTTTTCTTATTATGTGAAGGGAGAGTCGCTCTGCAGAAAGAAGTACACACACATTCGCACACACTCGTGAAGTCTCGTAAAAAAAACGTGAATTTCTTCATGGCGTTATTGCACGACAAGACACAAGAGACTTTAATACATACATGCGCAGGCTGTAGGTATAGTGACACGCGAGAAGCCGTCACACACACTCACACACCTTATCAGCTTCCAGTAAGTCAGCCAGGAAATTTATCTTGTGTTTCTGGTGTCCTTCTCTGTTCAGGGATTTACTGTCTGTCTCTGAGGAACTGTTAAAGCTGCTCCGCCGGCCAGAAATCCTGCGATTTCTAAGAGAACAGCCGTGCGCCAAACGCAGAAGAGAAACTTTCAGAAGCACCTGCTGTTTTCATGAAACTGTCTGACCAGGTGAATGCAGGTGAAACCTCTGATGCCTCACTCGGCTCACTCAATAAATCGCCCTCCGCCGTCAAGGAGGATTTTTGGGTCTCGAGACAACTCAAACACAGACATTGATCGTGCCAAAGCAGGTGAAACTCGATATCACAGCCACCAAAACTGCCAGCTGCGACAAACACAAGTGGATTTGTGTTGGTGACATTTCTGGAAACATTTAGTTGCACCTCAGGAGGTACAGCAGGGCAATGAAAGACAGCAGACTGTACTCGTCACTATGATTTAGTGTGTAACGTTTAGCATTAAACTAACAACATGGCATGAATCATATTTTAAGTGTTTGTGGACTCGCCTATAAAGCCTTGACGCCATTCAAAACGGCTTCTTCTTTAATTATTGTTGCAGTGTACAAGTAGTTTCTAATTCTCTGTCAAAAAAAAGGTGCTTTTAATACATCTACCTTTTTATTACTTGCCATTCATAGATCTATTTGATTGACGGCGTCATCATCATCAGGTCTTGTTTTAAATTCGTCCAGTTCTTCGGTTTGTGCCCAAATACTAATGACGCCCCCATCGGCCTCAGCTCCACTTGTATAGTATGACAAGACGCAATGCTAAGTATTCTACTTTATAATGTTAGCATGCCAGTGTTAGTAATCAGCTCAAAGCGCCTCTGTGCCTCAGTGCAGCCTCACAGAGTAAAACCTGTTAATATGTATAGAATAACAGCCTGCAGCCTTTACTAAAAGGTTTCTGCTTGTATGTAATAGTAAATGTTTATTGCATAATTTAACTTAAAGCAGCTCAAGAGGGTTTCCCCTCTTAAGACAACGTTATGCAAGAATTGGCATTTTCTGCGACTCTTCATCTCCTTTTTTTTTCTTCTTAGCTTCGTCTATCAGTATCCTCTTCGGCATCTGTCTTCTTCTTATAGAGAGCCAAAGACTTGAGTTGGTTGGTTACACAGTGCATTAACAGTCGATCGGGTCCTTATTACAAGTCAGTGTACCATTAGCATGATTTTACGGCCATTTAAAGGTAAAGTCATTGCATAATGCTGCTTTAGCTCCAGTCTGCCCCCCCGGCAATTGAGGTAAATTAGCTTTTTCTTCATTTTAGTAGGTGAAGTTTTGCCAGAGTTGGTTGTGGCCAATTTCTTTAGTGACCTTTTTATGGATTACTGAGACTTCTTAACGCCAAAAAAGCATCAGCACTGATTCATGTTGACATTTGAGGAAAGTTCAGGGGAAAATGGAGTAAAACAGCTGTGAGTTCAATACTGTACACCCTTTATCAGCATTAATAGGCACACTGAATGTGCACACTTCTGACATTTTATTTGTTTTTAGTGCCAAAAGCTTAAATGAAATGTGTCTTTTCCCAAAGCTTATACATGTGCTTGATTTTCAACTCTTCCTGTCCTCTAAGCTTTGTATGTTGCGAAGTTTAGTACATACTGTGAGATTATATTGTATTTATGACCACTAAATTAAGATAATTTCATTCTAGCTAAATTCTCCCCTTTATTTCAACTGTCCTTTCCTCGTATAACCCTGAAGGATTAGAGTGAGATAACATTTATTATCTTTTAATGAGATTACTGTAACACCATAATCCATTTCTTCCTTCCTCTGGTTTCCTGTGACGTACTGACAGCGTAATAAACTCCACATTTTGTTTTCATAGGTGTGAGCAGTTACTTCACAATAATCTGTGAAAATGGTCTCGCCAGCCGGCGTCTCTCGGGCTTCTCTTTTAATGAAATAATGATGAGCAATGTGAAAAACTGAAATGTGACAGCTGAGGTGGGTGATTTAGAGGAAGACTCACCACCTCTGTCTCTGTCCTCTTTCTCTTTTTGCCCCCCCTGAGGCATGCTGGGAGGTTAATGACGACAGAAATAAAAGATACCGCAGCGGCGCACATGGCAATGATCCTCAAAATGCAGCTGTTGTCTCACATTCAGGAATATACAGCTGCATGTTTACTAAGGTACAAAAGGATGTAGTTTGGATCTGAGACATAAGACTGTTGGTTATTGTGTGTGTGTGTGTGTGGCAGCATTTACAAACACTCGTTTGAATCTTCCCCCCTGAGTATTCATTAATTGCATGATAGGAGACCAAAGGAATCACTCCTGGTCCTTTTAAAGGTCCCATATTATGCAAAATGCACTTTTTAATGTCTTTTCTACATGAATATATGTCCTCGGTGTGCCTACAGACCGACATACTCCTGCTCCATCTTTCACTAATGGCACGTTTCCACTAGTACCTGCTCGACTCGACTCGACTTGACTCGGTTTGGTTGCGTTTCCACCAGCGCTAGTACCTGGTACCAGGTACTATTTTAGTACCTCCTCTGCCGGGGTTCCAAGCGAGCTCAGTCGAGCTGAAAATGGGACGTCACCAGACTGCAGGCCACCGATTGGCCAGGGAGCGGTGTCACTCGATGAGTCATGAGAGCGACTCGTTCACAAGAATCAAACCCGCCGTTTTTAAAACCCCGGAAACAGAGACAGTGCGTTTTTATTATTTCTGTGAACGAGGTAAACGGATACACGCAAACCAAACGCTCCATGTCCTTAGTTGTGTTTGTTTGTGCCGCACACAAATTACGCCACCGGAGTTTCGGGCTGCCTTGCTCTGACGACCCCGCCCACTTTGAGGTGGTACGCTACTGTAACCCACACCCTCCTCGCTGTAGGGCTGTCAGATTGAGCTGTGACAGCAGGGACATCGGCATTATTAAGATCATCCATACAAAGCAATGGGTGCAATGGTGAAAACACGATGCTAGACAAATAGAGAAAGGTGGGATGGTAGTCTATCATAAAATGGCGAGCAGGTGGCGCTGCTTCCCAGAGCACTTTTCCGCTATATGGACAGGGGCCCTACGGCAGGCTAGGTCAGATAGCTTGGTTTGAATACAATGCACATTATGTTAAAACTTCCACAAGCACAGTAGAAGTTAAATAGACTGTAGAAATAACACAAACATGTTGTAGATGTGAGGTAGATCACACAAGCTCTGTTAGTCGTGACTTGACGTGAATCGTGCACTTGGTGAAATCCTCTGCAGCAATGTTTTGATTACAGTCAACCCAGTTAAGTTAGTGTACAGATGGTAGAACTGCACAAAGAAGTTACAGCGCTACGAAAAGTCAGTTGTGTCTTAACACTTACGATCAAATTTACCTTCATCTGGTGAAATAATCTGAAGCTCCCTTAACCACTTTGGTGACCCTGAAAGTAAGCAGGTCCAGAAATCAGTGATTTAACTTTGAATTTTATTGCATTAAGGTACCTGCGTAGATATTTTAGCTGGACAGGTCTTATTGCAGTACAGTTGCAGGATAAATGCATAATCCTGGTTCTCTACAATTACTGACACTATCCTGGCGTGGTGCCCGTCGGTCTGTTTTGTATATCCCTGTGTGTTTAATATGTAAGATCATCTGCGTTGGCCTCAACACTCCAAGTCATGTGAAGGAGTCATCTCTCAAAAAGATTCCTGGATCCGCGCTCGGAAAACAGGCTGTTATTAATCTATGATAGAGTGCAGCGCTTCCATCTGAGCTGAATTTATTCCCCCTTTATTCCTAGAAGAAACTGATTTGTTCAAACACAATACTGGACGCTTAAATGTTTCTTGGAAATTTCCGGGTTGGGATTAAGTTGAACAAGGTTGTGGTTTTACTCTGGAAAGACAAAGTAAATCTGTGATATCAGATTCTTGTTTTGAGGCACGGGTTAAGTTGCAAGTATGTAAATTGAGCTTTCAAAATGTCTTTAAACCTCAAGTAGAGTTTAATTACCCCCCCTAAGCACTGGCAGGTTGGCTACTATGAGCGGTTAAACAAAAAGATATTTTACAAGAATTGTGCTCTGGACTTTGAGAAGTTTGGGTTTTATTTGTTTGACCTACAAACAGAATCACGTTTCTTTTCAGACCAAACAGACCAGATGTGATAGGACCACAGAGCAGAACCCCCCCCGCCGCCCACAAAACCCCACTAGCTGGAGATGTTTTCGCCCAGTTGCATAAATCTTACTCCAATATTTAATGGGTTTTTTTTTTCTCTGTTTGTATTTGGTAGCAGAAGATAAACCCTCAGCTACTCTTGTATCATTTCCAGCATGTTGTAAACAGACAGATGATAATGTTTGCAGTTTAGTACTACATCTGTGTTCAAAGCAGTTCGATGCAGAATTTGGAGGTTTTAACATCTTTCAGATTACTCTGATGGCATCTTTTTTTATTTGTAGTGAGATTAGATCATTTCCGCAGTCTGTAGCAGTCACGATGTTTCAAACAAAGTTCTCTTTGGGTTGTCAAGTGTCCATGTGGCTCCCCCACTTCTCTCCAATGATGTTAGTTGGGTCCTTATTGGACAGTTTTGGTCACCTTACAAAACAAATAATCCTGCGAGGAAGTCCGCTTCATGCAGCGATAGACCGGGTGTGCTGAGGTGAGGAAGCGCTGTGTTTCCACTACTTGGTAAGACTTGGTTTGCTTCAGCAGAAACAGGCCCCTCAGTGATTTTAGTCACTGACAAACTGTAACCTACATTGTTCATTTACTGCTTAACTGACAACCTCACTGCAAAAAAAAACTTTCCCTGTGCTCAGCTAGCATTCACCGTCACCACCATACGCTAGGCTCACACCTTACGTGCCCTGTTCCTCAAAGGAGCTTCAGTTTTCTGGGCTGCCATCTCTTAAAATCAGGGTTGAGTGAATAAAAAAAAAACTGTGGTCGCCTTTGACGGTAGCTTGGCTAATGGCGGGTTTGTGCAGGACGTCGCACAATCAGTGGTGACTGCTGTGTTTTCGCTCTACCTTTGAGTATCAGGATACCAAAAAAAAAAAAAAAAAAGTACTAAGTGGTGTACACAAGTTTTGCCAGTGGAAAACCAAAAAAGAACAGTTCAAGTCAAGCAAAGCTGTGCATCATTTGAGACGCACCATGAAGAAGAAAAGGGTCATTGGGCTCTCATTTGTCAATATTCAAGCTATTACTTTCATCTCTTTTTCAAATATGAGTGCAGCAGCATGAATGAGGAGAGACTGACTGAAAGTGTGCACTGATTGCTGCGTCTCTCTTCTGGTCAGGCTTTCCCCTCGATTCACCCCGAGATCAGATGAGATGTGGTGCGAACTACTTAATTTCTACTTATGTATGTCGATTTCAGCCATTTCACCACAGTGGGGAGATGAGATGCCACACTTGCTGCAGTACAAATCGATGTATGTCGCCGTAACCAAGCACTGGTTTGAGTGTCTTAAGCTGTAGTTCTACTGTTGGTATCGATGTACAGTGGTCCCTCGTTTACTGTGGGGGTTACGTTCTAACAATAACCCGCAGTAGGCGAAATCCGTGAAGTAGTCAGCTTTATTTTTTACAATTATTCTATATATTTTAAGGCTGTAAAACCCCTCACCATACAGTTTAGACACTTTTCTCAGACAGACATTAACGGACATTTTCTCACATTTATCTCTTGTTTGACTTGTTTGTTTGTTTTAGCGATTGAACATTTATGTACATTTGGCAAGCCGAACACATTCTGTACTGTACAGAGACACGGCACGGAGGAGATTGATCGACATTGGTCTACAGTCCCTTAGCCAATCAGGACGCAGAACACAATGCGCGTTCATACACTGCAAAACCGCGAACCGTGTCATAGCGAGGGACTACTGTACTTCTGTTTCTGTTGTAATTATTAAGAATTATATACCACAAAATATATTGTTACAGACCATAGAGTGGCATACATTTCTGAAAGGACAAAAATAGAAGAGCTAACGCAAGAAAAATATGTTTGCAGTACTGAGAAAACCTCATGGAAGTAGTGTTTCTAGTGTTTTGTTCACCACCTGTCAATATTTCATGTGTGTATAAGCTTGCATGCATGTAGTCCTACATCTACATGTGTGTTTTTCTTCATCCGTGTGTTTATGTGAACCACATGGAATCTGTCAAAGTGTCAGCTCCTCCCACCTCAGACACATGTGGTTCAGAGAAAAACCACAGAAACCTGGCTGCAGAAACTGGGTCACCACCTTCACAGACTTGTTTGGGAAACACACACACACACACACACACACACACACACACATGTTACACAACACGTTGAGAGAAAACGTGACTGGGACTTCCCCTGAAAAAATGTAAACACAAACATTTTTTAAAAGCTCATTTTTTGGTTTATTAACTGTTTTTTTCTGCAATATTAAAACAGAAATCTCAATAATTCTCCATCTTTTCCTCATTTCAGTGCTTTTCTTCCTCTGTTTTCTCTGCCTCCTCTCTGTTTGTGTCTTTAGCCGTCTTTCTCATAATCTTTGTCCTCCTTTATATGATTCCTTGCGGTTTCCCCAGCAGCGAGGGCTCCATCCAGCCACCTATTTATTTTTCATATAAACTATTGTGCTGTGTCCTCCAAGCATTGTATGGGTCTAACATAACCCATCAGGCCAGAGATAACAATACGATCCCCTTTAAGAGACCCAGCTCAAGAGTTAGAGCTGAAACCACAAATATTGAATGAGGCATTTAGAGGCATAAAGTCAACAAAACCCTGCATGTGTGACGTTGTGGTCGGAGTGCAGTCAAAGGGTTTAAATCTCTTTGAGTCTCTTGCAGGAGCTTTCTGCTGTATCCCCCATATCATCATCTTGGTAACAGTTGCTGCAGAAAACAGTCAGTGCTCAAAAAAAGAATGTGTCTTCACGCCAACTCCCATCTGTTGTTGACATTTTACAATCCATTTTAATGATGTAGCTTGGCTGCAATATCACAACACATTTTCTACATGTGTGTCACAGCGGGGGCCAGTTATCTTCATAAAAATTGATAAATTGAGACAGTATAGCCGAGAAATTGGAAGTGGCCCCCACTTTTTGCTATCATGCAATGTAGTAGTGATGACCTGCCAAAGCAGCCGATGGAGTTGGCACCTTTCGTCCAGGAGGCAGCATTTACAAGCACGTGTCTGGTGTTTATTAACCACCAGACATTTTTCTTGGCAGGGTGGCAGGGCCCTATGAAACCGTGTGTGGACCCGTTGGATACTGAAACCCGCCATTGTAACAAATACTAATGGAAATCCTGCATTTAGTGGGGAACTCATCTCAGCAGGGCGCCTCACCTTCTCAGTGTTAGGGCGGCCACTGTGTTTAACCACATTTTTGTGGATAATAATCCTCTGTTGGGCTTTATTTGGACTGTGCCCAGTCCGAGGGGAGAGCAGAGCAGAATATAAAGCAGAAGAGAGAAAATGTCAGGAGTAGAAACCACAGAGAGGTGAGAGAAGATGTGAGAGGAAAGGTGAGAAGAGCAGACGGAGTCGCAAAGGGGGAAGTGTGAAAATCCACCCATTTCCTCCCTGTCCATCAGCGGCCAATTCATCTAAAGCTTGGAATTAACATGTCATGAGTGTGTGGTCTCAAAGTGAAAGCTGCTTTTGTAGGAAATTCACCGAGTTGGTAGCGGCTGGATATTTACCAGAATTCAATCTGTCATTTTCCTTTATTTCTTTTAAATAGAAGTCAAGGCATCTGCATTGCTGCCCGTCGAATTGTCTTATTCTTCCAGTCTATTCAATACAAATATCTATACATAATATAGACATGTGTAATTGTCAATAACCAATATACTAATGCAAGATGCAGTGTGCAGGATTTATTGATTCAATAACTGAATACCCCACACATCACCCCTCCTGTAGGAGAAGCTACAATTTCCTTCAATAACTACGATGCTACATTTGTCAAACTTTGGATTCTCACAACATAACACCAGCAAACACTTAGTCTTCTTCTTCTTCTTCTTCCAACCGGTGCGATCACGCTGCCAAATTCAGAAAAGAGAAACATGTCGGTGCAACAACAACCTGCTCCCCAAGAGGATACAGAGGGCTCCTTCTAGGCAGGTGATTACACACTAATGAAAACATAATTATAAGTATTATCTTCCGTTTATGCCAAAAGATCTCCCTAAATCCTACTCGCTGTATCTTTAAGCAAGACATTTAGGCTGCAGAATAAGCTGGAAAATCTGATCGTATCAGTTTTACAGTAACTGTTTATTAAGGTGTGTGTGTGGCATAGTCTCCTCTCCTAAATAACGTATAATCCCAGTGTGGTACGGTGAGATTTCAGTCAAAGACGTGCTGCTCGTCAATGTGCCAATAGCCAACTTATCTTTAATTAAGGTTTACTGATAACAGATTGATTGTTAGAAATGATATTCATGAACAAAGCAGGCATCTTCACCCTGTGTTTCAAGAATCTTTGCTAATTATCATGCGGAGACTTTTTAAAAGTTTTTGAACGTTTGTGTCTACGAAAACCACACGTGCAAATATTCACGCCTGCACACATCTTCTCATCTTGAAACAAAGCCAGTGCTATTTTTAAGTGGAAGTAGTTTGAGGGAGAAATGCATTTTTTTACCATCAGCAGCTTTTTCCACCATTCATCAACTTTTCACAAGTTCACTGTTTGGAAAAGGCCTCGTCCGTGTTGTTTAAACACTCAGAGTTTTTTCCCTTCATGCTTCAAACTGTCTTGTCCTACAGCCAAGGCTTTAATGAGGAAAAACAGCCCCACTTGAACCCTGTAAAACAGGATTATGCCATAACATGGATTAATATGGATAGAGTACCTTGCCCAATAAGGGCAGCGTGCTGGTATTTCCTGATGGAGCGGAGAGCGTTAGTCATTCACCTGTCCTTTCCCTCAGTTTTCCACTTCTTCTAACAAGCCAGCATCCCTTAAATCTTCGAGCTTAGTTGATGTTCACAAAGGAAGATGTGACTGTTTAGAACATACTGAGGCTGCTGTGCGATGCCTCTAAGGTTTTGAATTGAGGTCAGATGGTGGTCGACACTAAGGCTTCTGGTCTTGAGGTTTAAGCAGACCCTTATTTCCTCCCTTAAAGTTCCAGCAGCCTCATGAAAACGTCTCTTCCCATTTGCACAGTGCCCTTTGGAGATCCCCATGCTAGCTGAATAAAACGTGCCCTCTGCCTGTTTTCTTTCCTTCTGTCTTTCTTTTTTTTTTTTTTTTTTTTTACTACATCTGGTTCCCATCCTGCTTCCTGAGGTTTAGATTAAACCATCTTGAGTTTCCAGCTGCTGGAGAGCCTGTTCCAGTGGCCGTAACCTTGAACGGAAGAACCAGAGAGGGAGAGCAGAAGGGACGGAGGGAAAAAGAGAGCGCGATGAGAGAGATTTCGGGGTATTTAGGGAGCGAAAGAGCGATCGATAAAGAGAAAAACACCGAAAGAGAGATGAGTAGAGGTTGTAGAGGTCGGTTACAGATGCGGTCTCACGTGATTGGCACCGTACAGCTAACAACTACTTCTAGTCCTCCAATAGACAGCAGCATTTGCACATTCCTGCAGAAGGAAACCTTTATCCCAGTTTAGGTCACTTGGGTCAGCAGTAATCTGTAAAACTGTCTAATCTAAGATGTATTTACGGAGGTTTCTCTCTGCTGATTCAGTGGCTCTCCACTCTGCATTGAATGGAAATCCGTTTAATTAAACATGCAGGATACATCATTTTCCCTCCACTGTTTGTACAAGACATTTGCTTTTCCAGCTAGAATCAGACCATATCCAATTGATTTGATTTGGAACAGGAAGAACACTTTCATAGAAGAAAACTGTTTGCTCAGTCCATTCCTTTCAGTGTTTTGGATCATATTTGATTCATCTCGAGGGTTTTGAGACCGAGCTCTCTTCTGGATAATCCACAGTACAAACAAAAGAGGTGTAAATACATCTCATACATCATAATTCCTCTCCACAGCTTATTAATTAATATTCCATCGCATGGATGTCGTGCGTATCGTATGATCTCTGAGTCGATGACGCTGGGCTTCATGTCTCAGCAGTCAATAACTTAGAGAGTTGTTGACAACCACTGTACTAATGTGACACAGGCGCATCGAATAGGCCTCAAAAGATGAATAAAGATTTATAGAAGAAATAAATTAAACTGGAAAACAGATGCAAGCAGCAGAGGCATTACGGATCCAGTTGTTACAGCTGTTTTGCGTGTCTTATTCCACAGTATGACTGTTGGAGCTGTACTAGTGACATCTATCGGACTCAACCAGTAACTTTATATTCAGAGTTGATGGATGCAAACTAATCCAAACTAATTATGTATCACAATTCATGGTTATCACTCGGGGTTTTTGAAGTTCTAATCTGATCGATCACCTCTGAGCAGTAGTCTGTAGTAGTAGAGTGTGAAACAAGACTATTGCTGTGTCCTTTTTCTATACTAACCATAATTCTGTTTTCCTGATGATTATTTTCTGCTAAACGATCTGTGATACATCAGAAAATAGTAAAAAAAATCCAAAGTCATATCCTTTTTTGTCCAAAATGTAAAAATATTCCATGAAGGACAGCAGGAAAGCAGCAAGAAACATACATTTGCTAGACTAAAATTAACTAAACTTAACTAAAGCATTGCTGATTGCATATCTTCTATGATTTTGTTTTTTGTATATGAACTACCAAAATAGTACAATATTCCAAAGATTAATACGCTGTGTATACTTTAATTAATTACTTTATATGTGCAGGAAAGTGATCAATGGCTGCATGTAATAATTATTCTGATAATATCTGTTTTATTTTCAATTTAATCCATTTAGTTTCTATTTAATCATTCAGTTTATAAAACATTATTATGTCTAGAGCTCAAGGTGAACTCATCAAATGTCCTCGTCTGTCCAACAAATTGTCCAAAACCCAAATATATTCAATATATTTTAATGCAAAAGCAGCAAATTTTCTCATCTGAGAAGCTGGAAAAATCAAATTTGCTTTAAAAAGGGACTTAAACGACTTGTCGATGATCAAACTAGCTTAGTTTTAGTTTTCTGTCTATCGACTAATTGATGAATCAACTAATAAACACACGTACGAGCGACAGAGATGAAAAAGACACAAACTTCACCTTTCCACAGTTTATTTCCTTTTAAAATAATTCATACAAATGCATACAGTCACAAACATATCTTTGTCAGGTTGTCGGTTTTGACCAAAAATAATGATATTTACTGTAGAATATAGAATATGTATACTGTATATTGCTACGCCTACTACTTTACCATAAAGGGGACCAAAGGTAGGCAACAGTGGACTGTGCGTTACTACCAGGGATGGAATTTCAAGGAGCACCTCGACACTTTAAAAAGCTCGCCTGTCGCTTTTCGCTCATGGCACCCATCGGTTTGAATGAGGAATGCTTACAGTTTATATTAGGAAGTATTAGCGGAGAGTTTCTCCCCCCACACACACACACACACAACAGCAGGCATCTGGTGAGGGAAGAATAAGAGTAAAATTCAGAATATTCCAGCATTCGTTTCAGGAGTTTGGTGGCTCTAGTTTGACAGTGATATTTAAATGTCACCTCAGTACCTTCTGTACTAGAAACCCTCCTCCCCCCTTCAGATCAGTCAGATCTCAGCACTAGCCTGGACTGTAAAGTGGCTTGTGAAATTTCCATCCCTGATTGCTACTCTTACTACCTCATGAAGAAGACCAGGTAGGCAACAGTGAACTGTTTTTACTACTCAGCTGCTGGTAGAAGGGGATCCAGAAAGCACCGTCACTCAGCTGGCCTGCTAACACCAACGACACGTGAACTGGAATCGGTAATAAATATCCCAGATAGAAAAAGAGTTTTCGGATGTTTTACTCCGGACGTAACAATATCAGCATATTGGTTGCATCGTGGGAATGTGACCAGCAAAAGCATAGATTACTGGCTCAGGTCGCTTGCTTAGATTCAGACTCAAGTTCTGAGCGTTTTTAGTCGTTCACATAGTGTTTTAGTTGCGTATTTAGATGGCAGTCGTCGTAATGATGCCTTGTGGAGAGTGCTGGCCGCCACCCCTCCTCCCAGTGCTGCTTTTTTAGACACAGATACAACCAAGTCACATTGACACAGGCAGGCAGAACACCATATGTACACATAGACACAGAGGCCACAGAGGGTGGCTGAACGGTATACTCAGGAAGGACCCATCGTGAAATGTTAAAGGGATACGAGACTGGAGAGATGAGTATGTTCTCACATGCTATCATAACGCGCCTGTACTCTTGTGCATATATGAAGTTTCTCAGGTCTTTTAGAGAGTCGATCAAACTGGCAAGCGGTATAGTATTTTAAAAAGTCGATTTGGGAGCAGATGCAAAACATGAAAATGTTTGTTTGACCCAACTTCTTGGTGTGCTGGACTGTTGGTGTATTTGTTAGTGTGTGTGTGTGTGTGTGTAATCGTGGAAGTACTGGATCATTAGGCATTAAAAGGCAAAGATTCTCAAGCTGTAAGCTGCTACAAACTCTCAGTGCGTCGCCTCGTCCACCAACTGCTTTCTCCTTCAAAGTGATTGACTTGAAATATGCGACTAGCCGTCCCAGCCAAGCATACCATTACGCCACCTCCCTGTAGCCTTTTCTCCCGCAACCCCCTCGATGTGGGTCAGACATTTATGCAAGTCCCAAGAGCAAAATCACATGCCCCTTAAACATAACAAACAAAAGCAAACATTAGATCGACTTTAGCTCTCAGTTAAAGTTCTGTTTTCTAATGCAGCGGGACACGAAAAGGCAAGCAGGTAGAAAAACAAAAGCACTAAGTGGCATAAAAAGGAATTTTTGAAAACAAACAAATTAAAAAAATAATAATAATAATAATAATAAACCAACTGCGGAAACTTAATTTCCTGAGATGGTGTGCAAAAAGCTGCCTCTTTTTTTTTAGGGGGGGGGTTGTTAATTTGGGGACACATTTAAAAAAACAAAAGAAAAACAGATGTTGTATTCTCAAACCAGTTTGGCTACATAGAGAGAGAGAGATCACACAACCCTTGTTTTTGTTAAGACTGGAATACAAATGTCAGTATCTTCTTGCTGCAAGTCTAAAAACTGTACACAGACAGGTTACATTCATTTCATAACCTACTACTTTATCTTGTACATCAAACTAAGGGAAGGACACGGAAAAAGAGAAAGACGTGGAACAGGCCCCGCTAACTTTGGACACACTAAAGTCTAAGACAGCAGAATTGGATTCAGTATCTTTTCTTCCCAAATCAACAGATAGTTATTGTTGTTTCTTTTTTTTTTTTTTGTTTTTTCACTCCTGGCAGAGGAAACAGTTTAAAACGGGAATACGCTGTAGTTGTTATGTGAAGATAAAACCTGTGGGTCTTTGCAGTCTTTTCTGATTGGAGCATCTGACAGATATCTGCTCCTCCTCTTCATCCTCTTTATCATCATCATCATCATCATCACCTTCTTCTTCTTCTTCTTCTTCTTCTTCTTCCTCTTTGGAGCCTGAACTGGCTGCTGGGAAAACACTCGCCAGAGAGTTGTAAACCGATTGTTGTTGGGACCTCGACCTGTCAATCTGTCTGTAACAACTTGTCACTCATCGCTATGATCCTGGTTGCCATGCCAACATCCTCACCAGACAACCTGGGCAAGCGTGCATGTATGTGTGTGTGTCTGTATGTGTGTGTGTGAGTGTGTGTGTGTGTGTGTGTGTGTGTGTGTGTGTGTGGCTACAGTTGGTCGTTCGGATGCTGCTCTCTGTCGCCCTCTGGTGGCTTGACTGTATTTTGTCCAGGGGACGGGGCATGAGGAGGGTGTGTGACAGCGGGCGGGAGGGTGTGTGTGATGGGCACAGCGCTGGGCACAATGCCTTCAACGGGAGGCGGGAGGCCGCCGGCGGGCAAGCTCACCACCCCTGGAGGATACCTGCAGAGGAGAGGGGGGGACGGAGAGAGACGCAAAACTGAGTACAACTTAAACAGAAATCACAAATATGTGATAGAAGTTTGTAGACCGTTTGAACATTAACCCTTCAGAGTCTGGGGTAAAACGGCGTTTTTTACTACTTTTCATTTTACCTTTGTGTTTCCCATGAAAACTGCTTAGCTTGCCTTTCTTTGTGTCTTTCTTTTCAGCACAACCTCACCTATGTGATTCTACAAGTATTTATTTATTTTGACAGAATATATGGACACACTGTGTGTAAAAGTGCAAAAGAAACACAAAATCCGAGTAGGAACTAGTTGGATCTTTGGAGGAGCGGGGGTCTGCGCGGACACCTCCTCCTCTCGTTCGTCTTCACGCGCAGCATCCACTTCATCCTCTGAAAGGAGTCTTCCTCAGAATCAGAACGTTCTTCCCCAGATTCAGCATCTTCTAACTCGTAGAAGAGCTGTAGTGCGCGACTTCGGCTCTTCATAAATTTAGTCTTAATAGGCCGATCGACAAAATTCAAACACTTGTATAAAGTTTGAAGTGTCCGCTTTCCAACAGTCCTTGAATTGAGCACCTGCGTGCTTGTGTCACAGCTTTACGTTTTCAAACGTGCGACATGTGACTCTGACGCCGTGTGGCGGTCCTAGACTCCGAAGGGTTAAGAGCTAAACAGCCACATTAACTAAATTTGGCTGCGTAGTACTGAAACACACTTTTGTGCCAGAGAGAGTTGCACCTGCATAAGGAGCCACTGTTCCTCAGTGGGGGGTCTAAACAGCTCTGAACATCAATCCTACACTTCCCATAATGCAGCTCAGTGGAGTCTTTTCATAAAGAGTAGCTGCCCGTCGTTGCGCTGGACCAGTGGAGCTCATCGTTAAGAAAATAAAGCCATCACACGTCAGTTCTTACCTATAAGCCCCGTTGAGCTCGGGGTGGACGGTCGCGGGGTCGACTCCGGCCCAGTGGTTGTTCTGGGTGAGGAACTCCTTATTCACACAGTTCTTCAGACTGTCTGGGATACGACCTGAGAAGTGCGTCGAAGGAAAGAGAGAAAAAAAATGAAGTGCTGAAATATTAAAAGAAAAGAAGAGCTTTTTCTCTTCTCAAAGCAGGTGTGATATATTTCTTCTTTTTTTTTATCTCACTAACCTATTTTCTACAGAGACACTAAAGCGAGAGCAGATTAAACGGATCATTTGTAAACAGACAGAGCCATTGGGGAAAGAAAGAGAGAAAGAAGGACCTTGCAGTGTCTGTGCTACTAGAAGAAGCATGGTTTGCCCTTGACTCACCTAAAAATATCTCCTTTTTAGACTGAACTAAAAACTAAAACGAGGTATGAAAAAAGAGTTTAGTTAACTAAAGTACAAATAAAAACCAGACTTAAGAAACTGCTTCTAGAAACGAACTAAAAGGAAATAAAATATGCAGTAAATGTGTTTTTTTTTTTGTAAATTTGGTCAAAGTTAGAACACAGCAGCTTTAAAAGGTCTACATGACTGCGAGTCAGCTGTGTTAGCTGTAGTGTTGTGTTTGTATTGTAATATATAATATATATAATATAACTATAAAGAAAAAACCCAGTCTGAAAACTAACCTGAACTGAAACCTGAAGCTGTAAACCAAATGAAAACAAGGTGTGTGAGGACTCTACCTGTGATGGCCCTTCGGATCTCCCTGGCCGCCTCCTCTCTCATCTCCAGCGATGCCTGTTCGCTGTACCAGGCGGCGTGCGGGGTGCAGATGAGGTTTGGAGCGTCCTTCAGCGGGCCCTGACTGAAACTGTGAAAAGCACACAGACAGTGCAGTCATTTATTATCAGATCATCTCTAAATGATATTATATTACATTATCTTATTTAGTCATCACAACATTTTCCAGATGCAAATATGTCTTCAGATCTCTTGATTTGTGGGACCACAAATTTGTTGTAATTAAATTTAACTTTAATTTAATAATAATAATTTAATTTATTACAGATGCTATTTGCACCTGGGAGTGAATAACCAATGTGGCTATTGTTTTTAATGTGCCCTGCCTTTTATATTTGTATTTGACGTATTAAACCAAGATCTTTTCCTAAAACTAACCAAGTAGTTTTGGTGTTTAGTGTTTTAACTAAGTCTACAAATAAACACATGAAATAACTCCAGTTCACATTTACCTAGATAGACATTCAGATTAACGTCTGCTAGTATGTTGAAGTATTTGACTTTCCACATTAACGTGACATGAAAAGAAATAAAAACTCTACCTGAAAGGCTCTGTCTCATGAACGTCCAGGGCAGCTCCACGTATCCTCCCCTCCTTCAGTGCCTGAGCCAAGGCCTTCTCATCCACCAGACCCCCTCGGGCCGTGTTCACCAGGAACGCCCCCTGACGCATCTTTTAAGTCGAGATGAAATGGAAAAACGCCTTTTAAACCCTTTTAGATCACATCTCTGGTCCTTGTGCAACAACACGTGCCAAAACAGATGCCAATTATATCTATTTCTTTGTGTTCTAGCATCAAAATCCAATCTGTGCTCAAATCAAATTCCTTCCATCGCCACGTCCTGCCTGCCTGTCTGTCCTGTCTGTCTGTCCTGCTTCACTCAGAAGAACATCACGATACAGAAGTTTAACACTGTGATTTACTTTGATCCACTGATTCAGATTTTAAACTGATCCAACTCAGCTTTAAAGCAAAGTCAGTTTAAAATGTAACATGAATGTTCCTCTCATTAGCTAATTGGAACTGTGTTGCATGGCGTTGTTGAACACTCAGTTCTGATTGGTCAATAACATGTTCTACGGACGCCATCCTGATCACAGAAACCATAACATCACTTTTACATCAATGAAATTCGTGTTTAAGTCCGAACTTTGTCTCAAACCGTTGATGATTGAAGCATTGGTGTGAATTCACTGGACATCATCCCGTATTTACCAAGTATAACAAAACAAGCCGCTCTACACACACACACACACATGAATGCTTAGGAAGCACTTCTTGTCCTCTAAACGCAGCAGAGGACCTCATCCGTCTGCATGTACTGTAGGTAGTGGGCTTCCTCGGGTGTCAGCTTCTTTAATATGCATGGCCACGGGACGTGGTTGTTGACGTAGGGATAAATAAATCATTCGAGTGTGTGCACGTGCTGCTGCTCCTCTACCTGTTTGATAGTGAAGTCGTTGATCAGGTGGTGGTTGTGCTCGTTGAGGCTGCAGTGCAGAGAGACGCAGTCGGAGTGGAAGAGCAGATCCTGAGGAGAAACACATAAAAAGATGCCAAAGATAAATCCCCGTGTGCCGTTTACTCTTCGCTGGGCTGCAGGAGCCTCACAGCAGATCAGGACTTTAATCACATTTCACAATAAACCTTTTAAACATGCCTCTAAATAACTAGCATAGCTACACTGTCTATCTTTATAACAAATACAACTAGTAAAGTATATTTTGGGGGTTTTGTTACTGACATTATCACAGTTACTGTTAATGAGCACAAGGGGGCGACAGAAGGCGCAGCAACATAACGATAAATACACATCTGACGTGGTGGAGAAAGCAGTGTTTTATTGTGAAAGAGAAAAGGAGCTGATGGGTGGAAAAAGGAAGATTTAATCTATAGCGGTTTAAATTCCATCATGGTGCTGTGTTTTTATTGGTGGAAACCCTGATGGGAGTCTAGTGGAGATGGCACTGTGGTGACAGTCGTGTCTTTCGCTGTCATGGGTGACAAACTTTGCTGACACTTGGGTTACCTGCAGAACAACTGCCTGCATATCCCCCTGAAACTAGTGATAGTCGGGACCTGGACTTCCATCCCCGGTAGTCACACACAGTCAGTCCACTGTTGTAAAGCTGCAGCAGTATCTTAAATATCTCAACTTAAGAGAGAGGAAAATGAGCTTTCAGTCCTTTTATAGCCCTCTGTTAGTTGAGGCAGTAAATGTTGTTGAAATGATCACTATAGAGGCTGGACGTGAAGCTGCACAGGAATAAAAGGACTCTGTAATGAGAATTTATACCAAAATAACACACAAGTGCTGGAAAACAGATGAAAGGTTGCTGATTTCTCAGAAATCATGCTCGAGTGTATGTGTGTGTTCATATACTTACTACATGGTGAGGACCACAACATAGACTTTACTAGCAGAGTGAGGACATTTTTTGGGAAAGTCCTCACAACATCAAAGGGCTGTTTTAAGGTTAAGGCTTGGTTTTAAGGTTGAGGTTAGAGTTGGGTTTAGGTTTAAGGTTAGGCATTTAGCTGTACTGGATTATGTCAGTTGAGGTCCTCACAGAGATAGAAGTACGCGTGTGTGTGTGTGTGTGTGTGTGTGTGTGTGTGTGTGTGTCCTAGTGCTACCTGTAGTGTGGTGACCCTTTGTAGTCCCAGGGATCTCTCTACACCGTCAGCTAAATAAGGGTCATAGAAGATCACATTGAAGCCAAAGGCCTTGGCTCGCAGGGCTACCGCCTGCCCCACTCGACCTAGAAACATGGATACACACCGGCAGAGTGCACACACATTAGTACACACACACACAGATCATAGATGCATGAGGACAATTTCAAATGGAACATAAAAAACACAACTGATATTTTCCTCTTTGACATGATTCTCTACCTCCACACGTCTGCTCATTATGACTGACAAAGCTCCCAGACTGTTCAGGGAAGAGATTTGCATTCTGCTTCTGGTTAATCCGCTTATATTTTATTGGCAGTTACTCCTCAGGAAGCCAATTTAGGCTGAGCTAAGGACAAAACTTCCCAAATGAAAATGTAACAGAGGGAAAAATCCTTTGATTAAAAACTTAAGTGCTATTTATTTGTTTTAGCATGCTGTAGTCAACCAAAGAAAATCTCTGGTCGTCTGAAGTTCAGTGGTGCTACGCTGATTCACTGAAGAAGTGCGAGAAGAGCACGGGGGCAGAAGAAGAGAACGTGTGTGTGTGTGTGTGTGTGTGTGTGTGTGTGTGTGTGTGTGTTTGTGTGTGTTGACAGTGCAGTGAATGAATAATGTGGGTCAAAACACATATGGCTAACATGATGTTAGCGCTCTCATTGTAAATACATTGTGACTGTTAGCATGTGGGTGTTGCCATGTACAGTGTGGAAATAATATTTTCACATAAATCTGGGAATAAGCAGAAAGTTTGATGATTCAGAAACATTTAGAAACACGTGACTTCTTGACAAAATCCTGCTCAGTTTATATCAAATTTAAGTACAAACTCCTTCGTACAAAAAGTCAGATTTGTATCCCTGCCATTGGGGCTGCATTAGATCGTCTTTCAGGTGGGTTTGATCTACTTTCCCTTTTTGTACAATAGATTTAAGTTGCCACAAGTTGGCTTAAATTGAATTGCTAGACATAGTGCAGAATCTTAAATCTGATCTTAAATCTTTTTAAAATGTTTCCAAATCCTCAAACCTTCTCATTACTTCCAGGTTTATGTGAAAATATTAGAGATTTCCACACTTTTGGACCGCGCTGTAGCTCAAAGCACTGCTGCTCCTGGCCGTCAGAGAGCCGCCGGCACGGCTGTACACTCTTTGTCTCTTCACAGCAGCGTGCTGAGCGGATCTCACTGCAGAGACATAAGGCGATGTGTGTGTTTTTACTCACCGAGCCCTATAAGCCCGAGCGTCTCTCCTCTGATCCTCGCAGCTCCTGATGCCACCTCTCGAATCTGCTCCACGCTCTGAACCCGCGTGCCCTCCCGGAGAGCCTGGCATGAATACCAATTACTTATTACATGCAAATACACACACAGAGCCACAAAACCACAACAGTCTATCTCAGTCCAGGTATATTTCATAGTGTCTGCACTTAAAGGATAACTCCAGTGTTTTCAAACCTGGGCCGTATCTTTACATATTTTTGGTTTCTAATGCACAGGTACAAAAACTTTTGGAACTGGTTCAGTGGGTCACCCAGCAGGCAATGAATGGGCATCGGTGGCTGCAATCAAATGTGATCAAAGTATGTCCACTAATATTGTTAGTGTCTGATAATATTGTGCAAAGGATCCCTACAGAGACAGACCTGTAAGAGTTTTGTTTAACTGGAAACAACCATGTATCACACTTTTCAAACCCACCAGACTCCATTTACAAAAACAGTAATTGTACCTTGCACTATTTAGGAGCTGCTGGTCGACTAGCTGCCTCAATCGCTTTGTTTGTTTGTATGTAAGTACTGCGTTGGATCCTAACTAACCCTTCAAAACACCAAGTTCACACAATAACTCAAACAAACCAACTGATAGAGACATGAAGTCGATTAGCATGCTCCTGATAAAATTACTGTTTTTATCAATGAAGTCTGGTGGTTTTGAACAGCTATCTCTGGATTCTTTCTGCAGTGTTGCTGCAACAAACTGAGCCTGTCACTGGCTAAAACATGCACAGTGGATGTACTTTGATCTGGCACAACTGCTCAAAAGTGTTTTATATCTTATCAGCCATTTTGATCCTAAAATATGTAAAAAATAGGACCCAGGCTTAAGAATACTGGAGTTATCCTTTAATGACCAAAGTCTTACAGATTTTGTGATCATAATTATAAGATATAAGTATAAATAATGATGACTACTTATAACTCCTTTGAGGAACAAATCATTTTACTGTACCTTCTACATCTTACATCAACGTCTTTCAAATACAGCGATGTTCTAAAGAAAATGAAATGTTTCAATTTTGCTGATTCGTCAGTAGACAATTATTAGTAACTGTCGAATAGTAACTGCAATTGTGATCACTGAATGTACACCTCTAGCCAAGACATTTAGAATGAGTTCATCTAGATCCAGTTCATTTCAGCCCTGTTTATCAGCCACATGAGGACACACACCTGGTGCAGCCAGGTGGTACGTCGGTACAAGGTGAGGATGTGACACAGCGTGGAGTCGGCCGTCTCCTCCACTGAGGCTGCCGGCATGTTACACACAGCTATGCCTGTTGGACCAGAGAGCAGATAAGGATTAGTAACAGCTTTTTGGGGCCATTCGAGGAGAGGGATGAAGTTTGGTGAAAGCTATTTTGGTGGAGAAGCGCAGCGCGGCGTCAGCGATTTTCTCTGCAAAATGCCAGAGCCTCTCGGTGGAAACAGATAGAGGAGGTTCGTAAAGCTCTGGCTGTGGCAGGACATTCACGAGTTCTGATTAAAAAAACTTTTTCCATACAAATATCAGCAAAATAAAGTTTTTGAGAGTTTGGCACTTTGGTCAAATCAGTCGCTGAGTAATGAGTAAAGACAGCAGACAACAAAACAGTCTGTTTGTTGTTATTGAGGGAAAAAGTGTAACTAGTAACATCAGCTTCATATAAAGGTGCTCTTACGTTCTGGTCTGAAACTACTTTCTCTGTTTACATGAGAGGAAACTGTGGCGGGCAACAAGAGACTGGATACAAGTGTAGAAGCTGAGAGTCGATCGACGGCATGAACTCGTCATTTGCAGAGTTAGTTACTAGTCGCTATCGTTGGCCTTTTAAATACAGTTAACCACTGATAATCACTGGACTTTACGCTTTAGAGAGAGAGCGTAGAGAGTCGAGAGAGAGAGGAGGAAAAGTCCTCCACCAAAACATCTTGTTATGCCATAGGTGCCATTTTTCTCTGGCCGGGGGGTCACATCACTGAGCAGCTCCTGCCTCACACAGCATATTAAGCAGTAAATGTGTTTGGAAGTCATGTACATGATAAACTTGGCGTTGATGCTGCAAGGCAACATGGACGCCAAAACACTGTTGGTGTCTAGAGGCCACGAGGCTAAAGCTAGCTAGCAGGTGGGTAAACATAATGTTAATGCAGGACGTGTGTCGCCTTTAGGAACATCTGCATTTTCCTCAGAAATCAAATTACTAAGAAAAACTTTACATGACTAAAATCACAACTTATTAACTTTGATAATTAACTTCCATGGTCTCTGCCATTTCTGAAAATGTCATCATCACAGAAAATGTCCACTTCCAAAGGCCTGAATACCAACAGAGACAGAAGGAACACCGTAAACACGACTTGACACTAAAAACCTGATGATCTATATCACTAAACACAGAGCAGAAGCTTGGGGCACTGGATGCAAACGATGGAGGATATTGTGAAAGTGCAGTACAGACTCTTTCCGTGTGTGTGTGTGTGTGTGTGTGTGTGTGTGTGTGTGTGTGTGTGTGTGTGTGTGTGTGTGTGTGTGTGTGTGTGTGTGTGTGTGTGTGTGTGTGTGTGTGTGTGTGTGTGTGTGTGTGTGTGTCCCCTCACCCAGTTCCCCGGCAGATTTGATGTCAATGTTGTCGTAGCCGCTGCCGATACGGACGATGATGCGCAGAGCTTTAAACTTCTCCAGGTCTTCTCTCATCAGAGTGATGGTGTGATACATCAGAGCTCCCACGGCTTCATTCAGCACCTGCACACACACACACACACACACACACACACACACAGTTTGAGTTACATTAATCATGCATACATGTATAAAAGTGTGGCAGAGTAATAGCGTCGTGCTTTGAATGCAGATGGTACATCTGAGTGTAAAGATCAAGTCTTCAGTGTGTGTTTGTGCAGCACAAGTCAAGCGAGTCCACAATCTCAGTGTTTCCATAAACTCACTATCTTTTTTTTTGCATGTGCTGTTAATATTATTCTCGTATCCCGTTTTTAAACATCCCTGCATGCGTCGGGGAACAGCTTTTCCCGAAACATTTCCATGGAAACTGAGCTTTTATAACAGGAAACGGCCTAATATCAGTTCTCACCGGCTTCTAATCAGGGCGACGGCTTGTGCTCTTTAATTGACAATGAAATATTACAACTCAACCGCAGATAACTTTATTATTATAGTGAGCAGGAATATACAGTATGGCCAAACCAGTTAATTTACCTTTTAATTAGTCCTCGGTTAATCTTACAGTCTTTTTTTCTAACGCAGCCAGACGTCCTCTTCATGTGTGTAAGAGAGGATGAAAATGACATGCGGTTCAATTACAATAAAAAAGCCCTTTTAATTACTCAATGAGGTGGCTGCTTACTAGAGAGCCACAGAGAGAGAGAGAGAGAGAGAGAGAGACAGTGAGTGAGCGAGCGCCATCTGTTTCTCCCACGCTGTGGCCTACTGAGCGTGCTCTCTCAGAGAGTGCGCCTGGCAGTCACCCAGGACGAGACGTAACCCTGCCAGACATACAGACCAATTTACAATCCATATTGGCAGTGGCAAGATCCGAGCCTGACCCACATTTTAAAGTTTGCTCTCTGTGCTGTGTTCTTCCCTTTTTCCTCCTTAACTCTTTTTCTTGTCCTCTTTCTTTTCCTTTTTTAGAATTGTTTGCAGAACCTTCAGGCTCAGACAATATTGTTTTAATGTGGCAACTCCCGATTTTTCTTGTGTTATAGGTTTTACATATATACTTTTATATATATGTTACATTACGTAGTGGTGAAAGGATTATGCTTGAATTAAATGTGTGTTTACTTGATCAGCTTTGTTGCCCTGGTTGTGTGTAAATACATGAACCCAAAGAAGTCAGAAGATCCTGGTTTGTCTGAACGCATCACTTCCCCATCAAAGATTG
The DNA here is from genome assembly GCF_042242105.1 of Pempheris klunzingeri. Lineage (NCBI taxonomy): Eukaryota > Metazoa > Chordata > Actinopteri > Acropomatiformes > Pempheridae > Pempheris > Pempheris klunzingeri. The sequence continues at coordinate 24,518,725 of NC_092020.1, read as the reverse complement.
TCGAGTGCATCTTGAATCCTATTCCCTGCTTGGTTTCGTCTCTTTTTCAGTTTCTAAATTTGTGCACTAAAGTGAAGCTTGGATTAAGATGAGTTTAATGTGCTCTATGTTTTCTTATATATATTAATATGTACGTGATGCATTTCTCATAGAAACCTGCACACGGTTGAGATATATCATTATTTCTATCTGACTTTCAGTCTAACTGCAGGTCATTAGAGCGACTGTGTCTTTCTGAGCTAGATTTAAAAATTCAGGTTGAGTTGTTCCTGTTTTTGCCATCACCGCAGGCGTTATGTTTTCAGGTCTTCACGTCTGTCCGTCCCATTCTCATGAACCTGAACATCTCACTAACGTCTTGAGGGAATTTCTTTTACGTCTGGATTTCGGTGGTCAAACGTCAGAAGTCCTCACAAAACTCATTTTTGGCCATAATTTCTAAAAATGATGAAGTGATGATGCTTCATATCCAAAATGGCAACGGTCAGCTTCACTGTGGCATCACGATTCAGGAACAGAGGGGCAGATTGTGACCAGATTTCACATTTGGTGACACTAATCTTAGGGTTTGGACAGACGTGGATGTAAACTACAACCTGACTGGTTGACGGAGGCAAACAACCAGGCGGCAGTGATTCTAGTCGTGTATCAGCTTTGGAGCTTGTTGTCTTTTATTTGTCTGTACTTAGGACTTCTTCTGCTCAAGTTAAAACCTGCTCTCTACTACTTCTCTGAAATGTGAAACCCAGAGGTGTCTGATCTATTTATACTGTCCTCCCTGTATTACAGTAAATGTTGAAGCGTTATTGAATGCTTGCTGACCCCCGTTGTTACCTCAGTGCAGATAGTGTTTCCTTTTAACTGGGATCAATTTATACATCTAGATGACAATGATGGCAGAGCAGGGTGTGTGTGTGTGTGTGTGTGTGTGTGTGTGTGTGTGTGTGTGTGTGTGTGTGTGTGTGTGTGTGTGTACATGATTTAGTGAGGTGTGTTACCTTCTCATGGATCTCCTGTGTGGACTGAGCGTCACAGAAGGCCACGGTCGCCACGTCTTTCAGGATGGGCATCTCCACAGTGCAGTCGCGTCCATCCAGCAGCGCCACCAGGGGGCGCGGGTGCATAGGCCCGTTCATAATAGGTGGCCTAATGCCTGCACACACACACACACACACAGAAAAGGACAAAAAAAAATAAAGTGTCAGCTACATTTAATCAGCAAACTTTCTTACGGTTGTGATGAAACACCTGCGCAGCTGTGACTCCTCTCTTCTACTTGTGAAACCTAAAACTGAAGATGTGCCGCTGCTCCCGGGTACAGATGAGGCCCTGCTTCATCTGCATCCCATAATGCCTCTGCTCCAGAACGATGCGGTTGCTATGACAACCGCGACAGTAAGCGTGGCGGGGGAAAAGTACAAAAAAAAAAATTTCCCAGCAGCCTCAGCGGCCACAGAGCTGATTCCTGTTGTGAGAGCTCATGTTTCACAGCTGTTTTTCTTCTTGTGACTTTTAAATATTTGACTAAATTATTACCGACATTCGCGGACTCTTTTGAGACGAGCACTAATTTGGAAGATGTATGAGGCAGAAAATAGATCAGACTATTAAAAAAAAAAAGCTTATATCCCTGTAGAGGTAAAAATCACAAGACCAAGAGCACCACAGTAATTAGGAGTATCCTTTTGTATTTCGCCCCGCTTATATTACTCTAATTAAGTTCTCCTATATTCATGGGGAATGTACAGTAAGCGCTCACTCTGCTCTCACAGTGACTCTTGGGAGCCACTTACTTGGAAAAAACAGGATGCTCTTGACCTGAACTGAGCAAGCAGCCTGGAGCTCTAGATTATACCTCAGTTGTCTAGTATGTAGCACATCTTTGTTGAAATTCAACATAAATGCACAAATATGCTACAAAAAAGTGATATTTCATCGCTCAAAAACCTTTAAAATGCCACTGAAAATGATAAAAGCTCGCCTGCGGACTTTTATCGTTTTCAAGGAGGTGCAGCAGTTCACATGAGGCAGTGGGATCTTTTCTGGAGGGACAGCCAGCGCTTCAAGTCTGACTGAAATCAGTCAGCTGCTGAGGAGAAGAGTGATCCCAGCCTTCAACCTTTCTGCAGGATGTTCTATTAAATCATCTTCAGGTTAAACCGTCACCCTGAGAGTGCTGCCAGGCCTTACAGAGGGATAAGTGGCATTTAAAAAAGGCCTTTGTTCGGGTTTAGCGAGAGCAGTGGCTAATCGTTACTGACTGACAGACTGTCTGAGAGCTGAGGCGTCCGAGACACGGACAGATGGAGATCCAGTGAATGTAACTGGCGTCTTTTTGACTGTACTGCAGATGAGCGAAGTGCAGCGTTCTGCCTCTTTCTGCTGATGCTGACTGCCGCCGTCACTCATTCCTGACTTGTTGCCGTCTGAGACGCGCAGGCTGACATCTCATATAAGCAGCCACCTCTGTCATTCCACTCAGAATACCAGTCCAGACTCGGACCTCCACACAGTTGGCATCCCCTCAGTGTTGACAGCATTGTCCAGTAGCCCAGTCACTGAAACAGTCAGGGACGTTTGGCTGCTCAAAATCTGCAAATTAGCTCGGAAAGTCCGGGCAGGGAAACTGAGCAGCACTCTTCCCTCAGCAGCCACCATTCAGTGTCCTGAGGGTGAAATGAATCAAAGGAAAAACGCCTGCAGGAATCATTAAAGTACCATCAGTAATGTCTGATCCTGTAGGTCACCTGTTTACGTCCCTCATTTACTGTATATTCATACCTCGGTTGGTGACTTTACATGCTTCCCAGAATGCCTTTTGACATGTTGCATTTAGTTTTTGGAATGATAGAAATGCAAAGGGATTTACACGTCTTATTAAACCCCTTAAAGCGCTTTTGCAAATGCAACATATCTCGTGAATGCATCGCTAATGAAAGCCCCTGTTGTTGGAGACATTTATAACTCTGTCTAACTCTGATTTCCTCTTGTACGACTCTGTCACATGTCTATATTTGGCCAGTTGATAGCTGTGCTTTTCTTTACAGCTCTTTCAGCCCAGCGACCAGAAGCTCCCAGCAGTGAATAAGTAGAACTGCATGAATAATATGCATAAGAGGCGGGGAGGCACTGGGGGAAAAGCACGCAGTAAACCTCCCAGGACAAAATGCAGATGGATGATCTTCCTCTCTCTCGTGTTACATGCTGTCACAGAAAGTAAATTCTCATTTAAAAAGATTCAGCTCGGGTTTACAAATGAGGCGACTCTCAGTGGTTTTCTGCGGTTGTTTAGTGAGCCAGTGTGCGCGCATGAGGAAATAATGTATACAGCGCTTACACGCATTTCTGGTTCACGCTCCAGTGTGCTGCAGTGTTCAGGAAACAAGTCTTCAGAATCTGTATTTAAAGAGCAGGAGTAACGTCGGCGTTCAGTCTCAGATTTGAGGTACTTTGTGCATTTAGACAGGAATACTACATACATACTTAAGAGCTATTTTTAAACCAGTATGCACATACTTCCTCCAGCGTGCATCACGCTGCAGTAGAGCAGAGCGTGGGAGAGTGCACCCAGAGCCATGTTACTGTAACCATGGAGTACATCGGTGCGGACATTCAGGATCAGGACTCCCAACGCTCATATTTGCCGCTACGGTTGTGTTTGTGGTCGGATGTTGTCTTTAGTTTTGGTTGCATGTGGTTTTAGGTGGCAGCGACCAGCGCCACCACAGATTTACAGGTTTTGAACCTCAAATTAGCAACTTATTAGAAAGTTACTGTAAGATTGTAAAGGGTTCAGTTTGAGCCAAATGTCTAAAATCCTGATTTCTGCCCCAGTTTTGCTCACAGCGTGTTGTAGTATGTCCACACCCAACACGGACGCTTCCCACTACAGATGCGTGCTCGTATGAGTTTTCTTGACTTGTTGGCTCTCTAATTAATGTTCGGTCTAGACCTGCTCTTTCATGGGAAGTGCCTTGTGGTTACATTTGTTATGATGGTGCTATATAATTAAAGGCTAATTGATTGATTGATAGTGCTGATAACGTGTTGATAATTGAACCTTTCCGTATGTCTGTCAGACAACAGCTGGGTGTTGTTAACCAGCTGGATTCACAAGTTTACCTTCGCGTGCACAAGCCGATCTCAGGAGGTTACTGTGTTTGTGGCCGAAACCACAGCGAGAAGCAACTGTTTGAAAAAACAATGGCTGCTCCTAAAGAGGATGTTCTCGCTCCTCTCCTGACTCGTTTTATGGTTCACTGATGGGTTGAAGTTAGCCGACAATCACTTGCCAAGTATTGTTTGTTACGTGCGTTCCCCTTTACAAACGGTTTCTACGGAAAACTCTTTACAATCCAGTGCGCCACATTAGTGTGTTTCCACTGTTGGAACAAAATTGAAGGGTGATAAACTGCATTTTTTTTGCAGCAGCAGCACTCAGAAGCTGCAGGGAAGCAAAGACGGTCCACAACTTAACACAGTCCATCGCTCAATTTTCTCCATCATCTTCTTATCTCCATCGTCAGATTACAGCATGAAAACTGAGCCGATGAAGCAGCGCAGGAAGACCAATAAGGTGAAACTGGAGTCCTGCTCGCAGTGCCGCATGTGAGCTGGTAAAACATTAGCTTTCCATAATGGGCTTTGCCTGTAGGCCATTGCACTTACACATCAATACAAAATCAATGGCGCATAGCTGAGAAATTGGAATTCAACAACAGCAAAAAGTCCTCTCAGGCTTCAGCACATCCTTCATTGTAACTCAGATGTGATCTTAAGCAGCACAGTTGCCTGTAGGCGCTGCGCTCTACAGTGCTTTGGCCCACAGACTCATCTTTTATAAGGCCTCATTTGCACAGAAACCCTTGGGAACAAGATGACGATTCAGAGAGGACTTGTGTAATTAAATAGGCATGATGCTTGAAACAATAAGGAAAAAAAAAAGTCAGTCGGATCAGTTGTGGTGTATAGCGGCGTTTTTTGGATGGTAGCAGAGATTCCAGACATTTCTCCGACTCACACTTTGTCCGAGCGAGGGAGGAAATAGCTCTCATTCCATCACCGAGCGTGACCTTGGGAGGACCGGCACTACTGACTGCTGAGTACTACAACATGATGAAACACTCATCCGTTCTCTCTCTGTCACTCCCACACACACAAACCTCGGTGCAACACTAAATCTGACTAAATCAAACAAGCTCAAACGGCCATTATCTCCCGGCCTCTTTTATTCAATGCATTTTCTCGCTTTGCGTCACATTAAACACTCGTTAAATTCTTTGTCGTGTTAAATAATCGCTCAGACTTTTCTCTCACTTTGCTCAGTTACCAAACTTTGAAACCTCCTCCATCTCTACTCTTCCCCCCTCATTATATCCAATACTCCAGCACACTCTCTCCCTCTACTCCCTCTACTCCCCCCCCCCCTGTAGCCGCAGGGGTTGGGTGACTGCTGGGAGCTTTCACAGTGCAAACAGGCCTCTTGACAGCCAATAAGGCCACGACTCCAGCTCTGCTCCTGCCATTCATCCAGGGTTTCTCTGCAGCCACACTTTGATTTAGATTCACTACTGTAGTTGGTAAACACTGGGAGGCAATGCAGCAATGCAGTAGGAGTCATCTGCAGCAACATCAAGCACGGAAAAAAGAACATTTTGTCGGTGATGTCTTCATAACAATTAATAATAACCATCCATTGCTTTTGCAATATGTGCTTGAGGGTCTGGCGCTCTAAATGACATCCTCCAGTATGAAGATTGCATCCCTCGGAAAATTTGTAATCAGACCAAAATGGCGCTAAAGCCGTTTGACTGACATCCAGAGATGGAAAAAGCATCTGCCAATGACTGCTGGGACCGAGTCATGCGAGCCAGTGGGAAAGCCCTGCAGCCGGCCTGCATCCAGCTGTCACTGACCGGCTCGCAAGAACAGCTGGATTTCTGTCCCAGAGGAAGGAGACAATGTTTTCCGACTGTCAGTCAACCGGGACCGTGTCAGAGATCAGCGATTTTCATTTGTTTTAAATGTGCAGGTCCCCGGGAAGACTGCCAGCCTGGATAGAGAGTTTTAACTGCAACAACAGTGTGTCACCACATCACAGAGTTCATGTCCAGAGCATCTGTGGGTCCAGTTTGGTCCGACTACCACCATAAAGTATGAAACAACAGATAATAAATCAGTCAATTAGTGAATGGATTTCTAGTCCAAGCTGTGTATATTTAGACTTTTGACTGCTGGTTGCAAATAAACAAGATATTTAAAGACATCGCATTAGGCTGTAGGAATTTGCAATTGGCATTTTTCACTATTTTAAAGTTTATTTAACAGTTTGGCGATTAATCAGGGATGAAAATAGAGTGAATAAGATGGATCCCTCTGTGAAAGTATTCACCTAACGATGTAAACTGCTGTTGTTATCTGATTTGAAATAAAGAAAATGTTGAAGAGAAAAGAACAGGAAAGTATTCTGCAACATTTATCCAGCAAAAATGTCGAGCATGTGCTCGTACCAGCCTCTAAAACACCACAATTTGCTCCTTTTCTCTGATTTATATCACTGTACAATGACCGTCTTTGGGTTTGGGGCTGTTAGTCGGACAAAACAAGACAGATAAGTGTTAGCTGCAGCTCTACAAAGCTCCTCTTCGTGTTTGTAGTGTTGAATATGACACTCTACCTCTCACTTTCACAGCCAGCACGTATCAGATATATTCCTGATTTCACTCCAGCTACAGTTCATTAACACCACTGCGAAACGTTTTCAGCTACTGAGGAACATTTTACCTGCTGCTGCTGTTAAATGTTTTCTTTGGTTGTTCAGGCCCGACATCCTGACTTAAACTTTAAAAACAGTCCCTTTCTGACCGAACTGGAAGTGAACCCCAGCCGGACGAGCCACCTCAGCTCCGGTGTTTGTGTTTTTTCACCGCGCAGAGGGAGGAGAGCGTTGCTGTCGGCACCTGTGATCAGTCAGCCGCCTGCGATTGAAGCAGCCAGCCATCGAGCCGCGTCACGGCTGATTTATGGTGTTACTGGCTCTTGTGGCATGAAGCAACATGGCGTGGTTAAAAAGCCCCTATATCTTTCTCACCTTTAGATTCCTATCTCTCATTTTTCCCCGGGCTTTTCTTTTACACCCTCACCATTTCCCCCTTTTTCTCCCCCGTCCCATCCGTCTCTCCAACAATGAAGAGGTTTTATATTATGGTTTTTTTTTTAAATATCCAGGTGCAGGAGTGTTCAGGCAGCGTTTTTTTTTTTTGCCTTCTGTTGCTCTCTACCCACACTTCAGTTATCAGGGAGGAAAGAGGAGAAGACAGACATAAACCCCCACCACCACATCACACACACACACACACACACACACACACACACACAGTCAGTCAGCCCCACCCACATATACAGAAATACAGGTGCATACTCAGCACACCAAACCATGCAGGTTGACATGACTAATACATGGTGATATATGATACATACAAGTGCTTACACACAGATATTAACACCATTCTTCTCTCACACACACACACACACACACACATAAATACACGGTCTTAGTTTGCAGGTACTGTATCAGCAAGCCAGTTCAGGTTTGTCAGCTTTTTGTTCCCATTACTAAGACACCAGCAGCAAAACAGACAAGGAGATACACACAACGCCTGGCAGCAGCTCAGTTGCAGCGATCAATTTTAGTTCCAGCTGTAAATGCTGTTAATTCAGCTGTGTGCCTGAGCAGGGCTGACAACCAGAGCACACTGACTGATCTCTCAATTTTAGAGCACTTCTTCTTGCTTTTTTATGTCAGACTGGAGGTGAATACAGATCAGTTATGGGTTGTTTTTTTTTAGCTGCATAGTAACTACTGCATAGGTCCGGATCAATAAAGCTGCTCAGTGGTAGCTACAGTACACACACACACACACACACACACACACACACATCCCTGCACTGCATCAGAGACCAGAGGGTCACATAAACATTTTACAACATCGCCAGCTGCATATGGAGCCTTTCCATCGCACTGGAAACCCTGAACTTCTACTGAAAAGTCTGTTTATTTCATTAGATTGTGTGGCAGCATTTCCTCATTAATAAAGATATATACATATATATATATATATATATATCATTTTCAGCCTGTAGGCGTCAGAGTGGGAAGCAAATTTAACAACCTGAAAAGTTTTCAACCACTCCTCACATCCAGTGAGACGGGTGTAACCTGCAGGGACTGCTGATGTGTAAACTGTCGAGGGCCTAAAAGGTTAAGCAGTACTGGTGCTACAGGAAAAATGACACGTAAATACAGGCTGTAACTGGATTATTGTATGGACGTCTGCCGCATATTGGATTAACCGTTAATAAGCAGAAGAAAGTCACAATTACTGTGAAGGTTCAATTGGATTGGGGTCAGTTTGGATGCAAATTAATGGATTATTAATGCTGTGAAGCATTTATTGTAATGTAGATTAAGGATTCCCCGACTGACGCCACAGGGGGCCTGTGGGCGGGTTCAAGGGTTTCCCAACATTTTTGATTTCCAGTATTTATTCATACTATTATTCTATTTATGCTGCTGTTTATTACTGTTGATTACTGATTGCAAAGACCCAACCAAGCCATTATTTATGTTTAATTTCTATGCCTTAAGAAATATGGACCTAGTAGACTAATTTAGACTAATTATTCCTAGTAGAATAATGTTTAGAGCTAAAGACAGAAAAGTTCCTGACTGTATTTAAGGGTTTTTTTCAGTGAGGGAAAGCAGCGATCCTCTACAGGGAAATTATAAAAGTATGTTTGAAAAAACTGTTAAAGGGGTCAAATTATGGAGTAGTTATAATAGTGAACTAAAAGAATGCAGCATGTATGTGTGAATTTATTACTTTATGTCTTTGTTTTGATTATCAGTTTCTACGTCAGCAACGCCAGCAAAATCCTTGTTATCCTTCGGTACGGCGTGCCCGGCTTCTTGCTGTTTTTAGACGCACATAAATGCTAAAAAGTATTCTCAACTTTTGAGCCTAATGCGCGGAGTCGCACCACCCTCCAGTGTCACATTTGTCCCAGGCAGCCAATCAAATCAAGGAAGAGGCGGGCCTTCACACCTTAACCACATCCTTCCTGCTTTGATGCAGGGTGACGTGGTTGGAGCCGTCGAACAATGGTAAAATACTGATATTAGTTGATATAATTCAATCAGTCAATCTGTTGTGTGTAATAAAACTAAAGAAATGTGATCACAGCAGATCACAGAGGAACATTTAATCTGTCACATCTCCATTTTTTCACGCCAAAACAAGGTGCTGATTGCAAACAAACAATGAGACAACCAAAGTTTCTGGCCGTTAGCCACCTCTTCATATCATAGTCACCTACTGAAATATCTTTTAGTGCAGACAGTTGATATTAACTCGTGTGTGGTGACGTCAACATTAACGGCTGCTATCTGTGAGAGCCAGCTGAGCGGGTTCTGCCTCTGCTGACATATAAACTGATATATAAACAACAGTTTGATGTTTCTGAGTGATTTGTGTTTGTCATTAACGTTGAATCATAGCCTGCACACTAATTGTTGTTTTGGGATGTTCCAGTGTAGGCCTGTTATTTTGTTATCCACCTGTCTTTTTCATTACATTTCCCTCTTTTGAATAATGCGTCAATAAAAGCATTATATTGGCTAGTTGTCGGTCCCATATTCTGCTCATGTTCAAGTTCATACTTTTATATGGAGGTCCTACTGTGGCAGGTTTGCATGATTTAATGCAGCTTCTGCCTAAACGCTCCGCTTTAGAGGAACAGAAACAATCTGCTGCTTCGCTCTCGCGTTTGGCTTTTGGAGCTGATGTTGGCGACTTTCTGGGCGGGGACGGTCGGCCTGCTGAAGGGCTGTGGGAGGTCACAACAGATCCCCTCATGACATCATAAGGGGAGCTGAATCTGAACTGAGCGTTTTCACACGACATTCACTGAAGAATGGAGCAGGAGATAAAGAGAGGGGACGGTCTTTGCTCAGAGTTTGAGGGTCTTTAGACACAACAGGGACAGATTTATATTTAAAAGTACATTTTGCATGATATGGGACCTTTAAAATGTCCAGTCTTTTCACTGTTGCTTCACTTTTCTTGTGTTTTCTCGTTTTAATAGCGTATAGGTGGTTGTTAGAGCGCCAGATCTCTTTGCTAAGGCATTCATTTTTTGTTTTTTACTCTAGTCAGTCTTGTATATTATATAGATATGAACGTATCTTTTATTTAATGTTCCCAAAATGGCTTTAAGTATCTTTAAAGTTAAAAGTTTGTTCCTTTTTTTTTTTAAGATAATTAATCCATCGACACACTGCTGTTACAGCCTATATTTAGTCCGCACCATGCAGTACTTTCATGTGACATCAGGTTGTGGTTTCCTCCAAGTCTGCAACATGTCACAACATGAGCAGTTTGCTCGATTTTGTCCTTTGACATGTTCAAGTGTTAGCATGGAGCCTCCTGGTGGGAAACTGCCTGGGGCTATTAAGCACAATCACATTCCTCTTTACCTTTTAATCAGCTTATAAGAGCCATTCTGTAAATTCAACCGCACAAGTCAAATTAGCCAAACAAGTCGTCGGCTGAACGAAAAGATTAGTCTTTAGTCTTTTGTTCGGCAAATCTGATTTTTATAAGGGATTGGGGGACGGAGACTGACGTGCGTTTGTGTCACCGATCGAGGGCTTTATAATCAGATTAGACATGACTCGACACTCGCGGATCAGAGGACCCCCGCCTGGCAAAACATGAATCAACACATCCATCAATCACCAGGAGGGACAAAACGAACACACCTAATGACCAGATCAGCTTCACCACTATTGACAGGTGGAGATTTGTGCACGAGCGTCCTCCCTGACCCGCAATTCACAGCCGTGACCTTGGACTCTCGAGCTGTTCGGGCACAGTTAGGGCGGATATGGAGATATGGAGGAAACCAAAAAAAAAAAAAAGCAAAAGATGGAGGGGGGGGTGGGAGGAGAGGAAAAAGATCAGAGCTGCAACTTTAATCTTTGATGTCGTCAAGAGACACAGCCCGCAGCTTCTTGATGACATCACAGTTTACAATCTCCACAATCTCTGAAAACGAGCTCCACAAATCAAGATTTAGGGGACCCCAGACACTGAGATGCAGCTTTAGGGTGGATGATCGTTTATCCCCACGCCCTCCTCCTCCTCCTCCCCCCCCTCCTCTGCTCCACACACACACACACACACACACACACACACACCTCCAACCTCCCCCCTGCTGCCTTTTCACTCCTCAGCAGCCCTACCTTGATCCCTTTTTCTAGAATAGTCCGTCCCTGCTTCTGTCATGAGGTGCATCTGTCACCTGTGTGTGAATCCGGCTGTGTGCATGCATGCGTATAGTTGAATATGTGTGTCAGTTGAGTTCCCTATGTGTGTGTGTGTGTGTGTGTGTGTGTGTGTGTGAGCAGGCAGCCGCTCTCTGATAAAAGCAGCACAATGAAAGGGAAATATGTGTCATGTCCTTGCTAGCCCTCGAAGGGGAGAGAGATCTATTTCTGTCGCCTCAAATGGATGTGTTCAAGCAGCCTTCAATAGCAGAGATTTGCCTCTTCACACACACACACACACACACACACACACACACACACACACACACACACACAGGGAGCTAGAGAAAAGGCTAACCATTCCTGTGTGGCAAGAAAAAGGCTGAGCGATAAAACAGATAATAGAGTGAAAGAGAATTAAGAAGAGACGGAGGAGGAAGAGGAGGAGGAGGAGACGGAAAAAGGGAGAGGAAGAGAGAGAGAGAGAGAGAGAGAGAGAGAGAGAGAAGGGGGAGGGGAGGGGAGGAGGAAGGCAGAATAATGTACACTGAGTTCATAAATATTGGCTCACACACACACACACACACTCAAACACACACGCAGTTCCCACATAAAGCAGAGTGCTAGCTGTTTACCTAGAGGCATGCCTTTGTTGAGGAGATGAGAGCTTCCCATGGTGTGTTTCCCCGGCCGGCCAGCACGCAGCACAAACCTTCAGTCTTCACACAGCAGACATGAACAGGAATCCAGTCAGCATATGGCGGCTGTGGCCAGCTACCTCGCTTCCCTTAGTCCTTCTCCCAGCCCCTTAGTGACAAGCATACACATGTGCTCCCCCTCTTTTCTCTCTCTCTCTCTCTCTCACTCTCTCACTCTCTCCCCTCCCTTCCGTCCCCTTCGCTCGCCTGCTCTCTCTATCTGTCTTACCCCTCCCCTTCCCTTCTCTCCCTGCCCTGCCGTCTCTAGCTACCTCCCCTCCCCTCCCCTCCCCTCCCCTCCCTTTCTCACTTTCTATTACAGCGGATCTCTCTGTCTTTCCCCGTCTCTCCCTCTGTCTCTGTCACCCAAAAGAAAAGACCAAAAAAAGAGAAAAACACTGAATGCAAGAACTGCAGCAGGAGTGTAAAAGAGATGGTGGGGAGAGTAGAGAGTGTGTGTGTGTGTGTGTGTGTTTGAGAGTGTGTGTGAGAGAGAGCAGGAATGGGGAGGAGCCAACGCTGGCCAAAATTCATCTTTTGTTTCCTGAAAGACGACAGGGAGGGAAAAAAAAAAAAAAAAGAAAAGGAAGAGTTATGCAATTACAAGGCTGTGGCAAGAGAGGAAAAACTAGTTCCTTCTGATATCAGGGAAACAATTGAAAAGCTCATAAAACTTTATTGTAATAAGCAGGAACATGTGATGACGCTATAAACACTGCGTGTTTTTCATTCATTATGGAACAGCCTCCCAAACCAACACTTAACTGCTGGTTTAGATCTTTTAATTTTCACTTCTGCTGTTCAAACTTCATAATAAACAAGTAATTTCAATAACTAATAAACATTAAAAATCACTTTCACAATGTTTACAGGGGTAAATATGCTATATGCTATAAATAATCTGATATTCTACGAACATACAACTCTTTGTAGTGCTCTCTGTTCGCACGAAAGGCTCTAACTACTACTACTATTATTATTATTATTACAGGGCTGGACAAAAGTGGACTTTGTGGGATGTTTAAACAGATGGAGAAGATGCTCAGGCAGTTTAAATTCTTCAAAATACTGTTGTGGGCATCAACATATTTAAATGGCTTTTAGATGGTAAACAACAGGAAGTTAGAACTTATAGAAATACTGAAATTGGCCAAACACTTCAGTGCCTCCATGAAACAAATGGACAAAAGTGAATAAATACAACGTCACAACGTGGCTTCATTCAGTGCAGTGATCCAGCTAGTAAACACATTTTTCAGATGTCTGTCATCTGAATATTGTCTTTACTTATGAACACTGTGTGTCCAGTACCGTTATTAACCCCTTGTTGCCTGTTGTCTCGAATTCACCTCAAACCTCTTCCGGTCTTGATGCAGCTGAGGTGGCCTCTGTATCCCACTAATGCTGGGTGATGCATATTCTATGTATACATTATATATACATAGATGCATACATACATAAATAAATAAATATATATATATATATATATATATATATATATATATATATATATATATATATATATATTCTATCCGTATGTACATATATATTTTATTATACTATTATTATATTGCACTAGTCTATGCTATGTTATATTCAAATTAATAATCTCCACTTCATTTAGCATCTGCTTGAATGCAAAAGCACAAAAAATTAATTTTTTTATATAATTGTAAATAAATTCAGGCAGTAAGGGGTTAACCACTAGTCTAACTCATAACATTTCTATGATTCCATAATTTAATCTAGGTTTGGTTTTTTTGGCGCTGTAACACACGTTTACACACCATCTTGTCCCAGAGAAAAACTACATCAACATAAGAATAAAAACAATAGAGTGATAATAATAAATGTGAAGTTAGACAGAATAACAATAAAAGTTATTTAAAGATATAATGTACATAATATTAAGACCAGGCTTCAACTTGGCGAGCAAGAGGGTCAGTTTTTACGTTTTTAAAGTTAATAGTAATGTTTAATTTGTATTTTAGTAAAGGAGTTATCTGCCCACACAAACAAACACAAGAAAAAAACACTATTTCACTAATAATAAATCACTTTATCAGGTAATTTGAAGTCATGGTTTAGGATGACGTTTACAAATGACTTGGGTAATAATGGCATGGAGCCAGCACTGCTTCCCTGAGTTACTCCGTCAAATATCAACATGGCAGCACGTGTTACTGGAAAAAAAAAAAAAGAAGCACTTTCTCCTCAGTCGGCCCGCTTGGCCGAGTGAGTTACCGGATTTACTCGCCCACTTGTGGCATTTTAGGTAAGAGAACAGCGTGTAAATACAACAGGAAGTGTTTTAAATCACTCACTTTTTTACTCCTCTCCCATCACTTTAATGTTCCCTCTGTGTGTTTGGCTCTGGTTATCACCTGTTCACGCTCTTTCTGTTCCTGCACTGGTGATGTTACAGCTCCTCTCATCTACACCACAGTGATATAAAGCAGCGTCAGACACCCCCGCCTCTAACTGCCTAACCTAGTTTAACAGCAATGACGGTTACATCACATCCTCACTATCGGTAAATGTCACAGACAGCCAGTGGGCGAGTTGTTCAAATCCAAAAAGAGGCGGCGGGTCAGGGGAACACTTGTTTTCAACACTGTTGGTCGGCTGACCTTGTCGTACATTATATCGCCCCCCCACCTCCACAATTAAGCAGATACAGCTTAAAATGCACTTTTTATCTCCACAGCAAAGTGACTAACACACTCCTCTGTGTGTTCCTGCTTTATTTAGACAGGGCCGCACGTAGGAATCCTGGCCCCCTTTAAAAAGAGCAGAGAGCTCTTTGATTGAATAATCCCACTGGTATTTTGCGGCCCCTCCTCTCCAGCTGTTGGCTTCGTCACCATCTCCCACCTCGTGGCACGAGGCACCGAGCGGAGAAATCTGATGGGAATTATGACTAATCAAAAATCAGAGAGGGGACATGCAGCAAAAGGCTCAAAGCAACATTGCATTTGGCTTGTTTTGTAGCTGCTGGCTGCCAGAGAGCTGCAGGGGAATCCCACCAACCCCACTGGTCACTGTGACTCTTGGTGGGGGCAGTTAATGATGTCCACACCAGATGGGGGGAGCACGGTGAGAGACGTGACCACTAAACCTAATATAACTGTGGACGTATTACCATATTTTTCAGGGTGGTGGGCACAAGGTGGAGTTTACGGCCACGACACCACTGATTCGCACAGCAGCACTAAACAGGCTTCAAATCTCTGAGCTCTTCTCATTTCTCCAGTTTGTGCCACCTCGTCTCCTCTGTCCTCCGTCCGCAGGCCTACGACCCGGAAATCGATCTCAGCGCGCCATCTTGAAGGATTTTTGAGGATGTCTTAATTCGCGAATGCCAGAGGAGCTGTGAGCGAGCGTGAGGAGAGGAAAGAGGCATGAAACACAGCGAGCAGGTCTTTGTCCCATTATGAAATGTTGTGGGTTTAATGAAAAGTAAATGGATCAGTTATCTTGAACACTGTTAACGCTGGTCTGACAGAGATCATAAAATAAGGCTGTAATGAAACGATGGACAGATGTTGCAGCTGTGCAACAAGTCACATTTAATTGACATCACTGTGAAATGACGGATGTCTCATTTTATTAGATTGTCCGTTGCCTCACGCCTCTTCCTCTCCTCCTCCGCTCACATCTCAGGTGGGAGGAGCCGAGACATGAGAAGAGGGTTGTGTCTGCGGTGAAACATCTTCACGTTTGTCATGCAAAAGTTGGCTTTAAGTCTTTTCTTTAACCTTTTGAAGTGGAGCAGCAGCCACTCAGACATGGTGGCTTTGGTTCCTCTTTTTTTCACCTCAACACTAAACAACAACATCTGCTTCTGATCATATTTGAGGCAGGAAAGGGTTCATAAGTTAATGTTCAAATCAAGCAGGTCCTTCCAAGCTTTCTAAGGGATTTAGGAGCTTTTGTGTGCTGAATTTTTCTCCACGATGCAAAAAGTTTCATCCACTTGCTGCTGCAAGAAGCACCTGCACTGCCTAATGTGTCAGAACAGCCATGAGGATATATTAAACTCAACAAATTATGGCTATACAATACTGAGGCGTGCCCCCACAGCACATCGAATAGAACAGTTCCTTTGAATTGATCATAAACAGGACGCCGTTTAACACCACTAACAGTCATTAATAATATTTTACAATATTGTTGCAGCATTATTTCATGCAATTATCGCCAAGTAGTTGCAGAGCAAACCGCATAAGCACGACGCCGGCAGTTCGATTCCAGCCGGTGAGCTTTATTAAGTGTCATAATCTGTTTCCTGTCTGCCTCTTCGCCATCAACTGTCCAATGAAGCCACAAAAAATCTTTTAAAAAGTATTAAAAAAACAAAACTGCCAATGTTTAGGTTGGTTTGGTCAAGTGTGAGTGTACTTTACTATTTATACGTTACATTTAGCTGTTTAGACTTCTGTAGTATATAGATAGACAGATATAGTTATGTTATATTATGAAACAGTCATTTTCAGGTTTTATGTATTACATCATAGAAGACAGAGTATTCCCATGTACCCCAGGGCACACAAGTACCCTGGTTGGGAATCACTGCCTTAAAGCATTGGATGTAACAGTACCAGCCGTGTGCAGTGTAAAAAGGAATGGGTTAAGTGTGCAGGTCCAGCTTCGGCTCTTACACCAAATTCAAACTGACAACCTGGAGTCAATAATGTGCGAAGCTGCAGACACATTTATCGTGTCGACAGGGCCGAGGGCAGCTTCACCACTACCACCTCCTACGGACAACGTTCCCCGGGAGAGGGAGGAAACATGAAACATATTCAGAGCTCCTGAATAAGCGCGGAGAAGACAGCGCAGAGATATATCATCATATCTGGACTCCTCTGGCTACACGGGACAGAGAGGCAGATCGAAGACAGAACACGTGCTCTTTAGATTAAAAAGGAACAAGTACGATTATTTCAGTCTGCTAAAGCGGAAAAGTGCAAACCTCAGAGTCTCTTGTGTGCACTCTCATATTGTGTGAGGGTGGTCATTAACAGTTACACCCTTTCTTCTCCTTATCGCTCCTCACCCTCCCTCCCTCACCTCCACCTGCCTCCCTCTGTCGTCTCTATCTCTTTACCTCCTCTCTTTCATGTACCCGTCTTGCTTTCTGTCTTCCATCTCTCCCAATTTCTATCTCGTACGCACTCCATCACCTCCTTCCCTCAGCTCTTTCACTCTTTTTTTTTTTTTTTTTTATCTCTGCCTTGCTCACCATGCATCTTCACCCCCCCTCCTCCACACACACACACACACACACACACACACACACACCTCCCACCCTCTCTCTCTGTAGTCACTGCAGCGTGTCTAATGGTTCAGCTCCTTCTCAGCAGATCCACCAAAGCGGGGGCCAGGCGAGCAGCAGCCCCGTCTAACGCCCCCCAACCGCTGGCCTTATCAAGGCTGACAGCCGGCTAGTCCTAGAGCTATCGCTAACACACACACACACACGTGCGGGCACGAACACACATAATTACACAGATGCACGCCCGCACATGTGCAGAGATACAAGCTGAGAGAAATAAACGCACGCTCACACAAGCAGCTGCATGTAAAACAAATGCACCGACATACTGTGGTGCAGGTTCAAACGCAGATACACATGATGCAGATAAATACAGCTGCAACCAAGCGTGCGCACACACACACACACACAAACACACACACACACACACACACACAAGGATGCATGACAAGACACGTGGATTTATGCACACACTAGAGCTGCAGATGCACACTTACACTGCAGCTCCAAATGTAGCTTCAAAGAAACACATATTGGCCATCGCACTAGCTGTAAACGTGCAGATTCAGGCACAACACACACACACACACACACACACACACACACACACACACACACACACACACACACACACACACACACACACACACACACACACACACACACACACACACACAGCAAATTGGATTTATGGATACCGACAGTGAGCTGCAGAACAATGTGGATGTCACTACAGAGGAGAGAGCAGATACTGGAGAAACTAGCAATCTGATCTATTATAGGAGGAGACGGGTACCGCAGGCATGAAGAATCCAACACCTGTGCAGAAGAGAAGGAGGAGAGGAAGAGGAAGAGGAAGAGGAGAGTGAAAGGAGGTGGAAAAGGTACAGTGCGACCGGCGGGACAGAAACAGAAAGAGATGAATGGAGGAACAGGTTGTCAGAAAAGATGAGTGAGGGTGAGGAGGAAGATTAGATGAGAGGTGAGGTGAGAGGCGGCAGCAGAAGAAAATTTGGAGGATGGGAGATGGGAGGGAGTGGAGGATGAGGAGGAGGATAAGAAAGGGGAAGCCATGATGAATGGAGGAAGAGGGATCATTAATCTTACAGAAGGTTCTCAAGGCGTGTTACTGTCTGATGGTTAGAAAGCAAAAAAGAATCCCTGATAGTCCCTGCATGTCATTTATTTAAAGTGCTCTTGAATTTTTACGACATTATCACATAATTTACCTTCAGGAATGCATCAGGGCTGCAGCCAAGAAGTCTGTACAATCGTGTCTAAAGTCCAACATGATGTCTTCAGAGTTCTTTATTTGTCTGATCAACAATCCAAAAACCAAAGAGAACCACAAGACTGAGAAAAGCAGCAAATCCTCACCGCTGAGAATCTGGAACGAGGTAATGTTGCCTAAAAAACTGCAAATGATTAACCCGATTATAGAAATAGTCAGGGGGGCGACTTAGACCTTTGTTGCATGTCATCGCACCCTCTGTCATCTTTAATAACGGCATGAAAATCAGCAAAAGTTACATAATAGAGCGGCGGGCCTCGTGTTTGTAATGTTCTTAGATTTGTACGTCGATTTAACCGTAAGATCATTTCTGATTACACGTCTGTAGTAAAATGCAAATGGAAGTTAAGCCTCGTGTGCAGTTCCATCACTTTAATTTAGAAATTCACCAATATAAACACGGCATTTATAACATTTCGCTCTTCCTCATTGTTCATTTTAAGTGTTATTACCTGCATTTCAGTCACTGCAGGCGTCAAACTGGGTTTTGTAGTATTTTCAAATCAGAAGCAAAACTTTTAACAGGGTTAATGGGACCTGGTCAGGACACAAAGAGGCTTCGTACCACAGAGGGAATTAGACATAAAGACCTGACTCTAATATAAGTCTGCTTCAGATTAAGGCCTCTCTGCAGATGAATGGTCCTGCTCACTATTTGAGTCAATCCTGGACTTTGCACAGAGATAAAATCGTTTTATAAATAACTACTTAAAGTCATACTAAACATCAAAAAGTGATTGTACGTTTGTTTTTTATGAACGAAACCTCAGGGTCCAGACCACACACACTCCAGCAGCGAGGAAAAGCTCCCCTCTAACGGGAGGAAACCTCAAACACAACCTGGCTCTGGGTGTGCGGCCATCTGCCCCGAGCAGTCAGGCTGAGAGAGAAAGAGGTGTGTGAAGCTCCTTATCAAAGAGGAAACACCCATTTCTCTGCCAGTACACTCATCAATAATATGACATGTCATATTCACGCAGTCACACACACACACACACACACACACAAGCAGGCCTTCATACTGTCTGTCAGCACACACAGTCTCTCCTCTCTTACTGGACTTGGCACAGAGTTGTATCCTCTAAACCTAAACACAGCGCAGAGCCAAGCTGAAAGCACAGCCGCTGCTATCACACACACTCACACACACACACACACACACACACACACACACACACACACACACACTGACACCGACACACACTCACACACACACTACACACAGGAAGCACTTGATGAGGGGCCAAAAATACATCACAAACCTTGCATCACCTTCCTCCCTCAGTGTCCACTGTTACACTTTGTTCCCTGAGCCCGGCGGGGGGAGGGGCATGCAGCAGATAAGGGGCCAATCGCAAGCGAACACGCCGCGCGCCAGCCAATCAGCACAGCCTGGCACTGGACGCCGGCCAATGGCAATATGTCCACCGCGGCTGGGGGGGGGAGGAGGGAGGGCGCTCTCACTCAGACAGGAAAAGGAATGTGGTTTGTGGGGGGGGTTTTTTGGGGGGTGGAGGTTCACTGGTTGTACTTGTGGACTGCAACCTGGATTGTAAACATGTAAACAACAAGAAATCCTTCGATATCTGTCCTGATTTCTTTGATGCCTGACATAGACGACGACTTCCTTATCACAAGTATTATTCCTATCACAGGTTTCCTGCCTCTCACATGTTTGGTATCTATCTAGAAAACATCTTGTTTTTGTACCTTTTCATGAGTAAATTCGAATAATGACTCTCAGCATGTGAAGAAAATGAGTCCTGCTCTTATATATTCTACTCTGCAAAAGAAAATAAGAAAATGCCCACACTTGTGAGATTATATTGAATTTAGAGTAACTACAAGGACTTTGGACTTCTTGGTGCGTTTCTCAGAGAAGATATATACAAATATAGATATGAGAATATAATGAATAAGAACAGAGTAGTAAAATAAAGTTGTATTATTAGGATGTGAATAATGCTCACTGGGATATTTGATCAATCACAAAATAATTCTAATTCATTAGAGGCCAAGGCGACTCCTCCCATTGCCTATTTTATCTTTATTTATGCTTTATTTATCACAACAGTTATTATTATTATTGTTTTTAATAGTTATCAATGATCAGATAGGATCTGTATGAGATAACAGGAGGCTGCTCTTATAATAAAGTTACATGGAAATGTAATGATCTTTGATTTCTTCCTGTTTACATCTCTTTCTATATATATATATATTTATTACTACTATTAGTAATGTATACACAATATAATTATTTTACCACTGTTTACAACACAGTTTATTTATTCTGTCATGACTGTACACCGTCTACCACTGTGTCATATTGTTTTCTACTTTATTTCATATATATGTTATATTTAATTCCTGTATTTTAACCTCTGTTGAGCCTGAAAATTAACAATTTCATTACCAACGGCACTAAAATCTACTCTAACTGCAATATATTTATTTTTTTAAATCCCCCTTGTGTATATTCTTCCTATTTTTGTACTTCCTGGTGTTTGAATTGTCCAATAGTGTATTATTTATTGTTTTATTGAATGCTTTACTTTTGCCACCGTGGGACTAATAAAGGAATAAATTATCTTATCTTATCTTAGCTGTAATTGTCGTGCATCAATTAACTTAAAACGTATATCAAATTTGGGTGCTCTCACTGCAGATTGCATCGTTTATGGATTGAAATTAATGTGCAGTTCATGAGCAGAGGCAAGAGGCGGTCAGAAAATATGTGAATTTGAGTGTCTGTAATTAGCAGGAATTCACCTAACTGGGCAAATTTAGGCTCCACAGCAGCTTCAAACCCACTGTGTGTAAATAAAAAGCCAGATTTCAGCCTGAATCTTGCAGTTTGAGGTGAAGTAAAGTCATCTGGGGAAGTGCTGAAGCGCGGCAGTGCTGACACCGTGTCGGCAGGTGGCGGTAGTGAGCGCAGAGGCCATTCTGAGCTGATGGAAAAAAAAAAAAAAAAACACAAACAACCACAAGAAAACCACAAAACCAAGATGGCGGTGCAAGAGACAGCATCACAACTGTCCATGGCTCTCAAAGTCCAAGAATACCCCACCCTGAAGGTAAATACAGCATTAAACCGTCATATTTTAACACCGTGGCGATTTCGGCGTGTCTGAAATGCGCCGTGTGCGCGGCGGGATTAGGAAAATTGGGATTATTGGCCGATTTGATAGCTTGACAGGGATGCTAACTTTAGCCGGGCTAGCTTAGCCAGGTAGCAACGTCCACTAACTACCTGTCTTTGAAAAGCGATAGAAACGATCGAGTTGTTCGATGAATATCGATAGCTGGCGGACAGTTAGCTGGCTGTCTGCTGCCTCGGTGGGCTCCTACTGTTGGCGTCAAGTGTGTTGTATAGGGCCTCGGCGGTGTTAGCTTGAATTAAAGCCTGATTTTGAATTAAAAAAAAGATAATTTTCGACATTAGTTTGGGCTTGTCAGTTAATGCTAACTGCTACACGCCCCTGTTAGCTAACATGGCGTTATTTTAACGGTAATTGGCGTATTTAATAGCTAAGATAACCCTTATATTTAGTGGTTTTTTGGAGTATAATCCAGCTAAAAGATGCTATGAGCTGACACAACATGTAGCAGCATGGTGGTTAGTCCCTCAAACAAGCAGGCATGGCGTCAGATGAATATCCAGCAGGCGTGATTGGCCTGCTAGCCAGTTTGCTGTTGGTTGGAAAACCAGCATTAGCCATTTTTATGGTGGCAAAAGAGGTGAACAGCCTACCAGAGACGGGACGGCGAGCATGCAAATTGGAGCGGTGGATCGGTAGAAAATCACCGGGGTGAGAGGCCGCAACGCTCCGCTGCAGGACGCACAACCAGCCCAGTTAGTTAGTCAGTCAGCTAGTTAGTTAGTTAGTTAGTTAGTTAGCGCAGTGTCATCAGATTGCTGCTGCTGCCTCCTCTCTGCGCTTCAAAATGGCCATCGGGAGCAATCACAGCCTGCTGCCGCACACACACGCACCGGTCCTCCATTGCACATAACGTTACTGCGACACCAGCGCTAATAGACGAGCTGAAACAAGCCCGGGCTGCTTCCCCTCCTGTGGGCTCGGCTCGGCTCGGCTCGGGTCTGACAGCCACAAAGCGTCGTCATATAAAGCACGTTTGTGAGTAGCGATGTCCTGGCAGCCTTTTTCTCTCTGTGTGTGTGTGTGTGTGTGTGTGTGTGTGGTAACTTAATGGCATGATGCTGTCATGATGAATATAAGGTGTTTTTTTTTTTTTTTTGTTTTGCGATGTTTAAGCAGAGTCTGCGTTCAGAGAGGCATGGCTGTGGTCTGTCTGTCTGTCTGTCTGTCTGTCTCTGCTTGGATGCTGCAGTAAAGATGATGGGCACCATTTTAAGACAGGAGTGATGGTTATAATTGGCATCAAATGGGAGTCTACAGCTGTGGGAAAAGAGCAGTGTTGATTACATTTGGAGCTATATTGAGCAGGATTGTAGTGTCACATGCTAATCTGCATTACCAGCCAAATACAGTATGTGTGGGATATTGTGTCCTTGGGGACGTTTTCACTGTCAGATCAGTGTAAAATCCCATTTTGACCAGTGCCTTTTAAAATACAGGCCCACTAGAGTCAAATTAAATTGAAGTGCTGCATATTTAAGATGGCACGTCTGTGTGCAAGGTAAAGGTAAAAGGTGTCAGACATGCCAGTTAATGATTACAGTTATTCTGATTAGCTTTTAATGACCAGTGTTTGCTCTTTGGAGTGGGCCTGTGGACGTCTCTTGCAATGAGCCGCCTCCCAGCAAATCAAGAAAGACTCACACACACACACACACACACACACACACAGTGTCAGCCTGGCCATTATATTAGCTGCTTCATGTCGGAGTAACGTGTCAACTGTCAAATAAATCAATTAGTATGGAAAAGCATAATGCCACATACAACGTCCAGTGTCCAGGCAGATTCAGGAAATCATCAGAGACACATCTGGTTCAGTGCTTTTGAAGTGAAGTATTTTGTCAGCCAGATTTGTTGCTTATTAATTTTTAAAGAAATTATATTCACTTATTTTGTAAGAGTGTTTTCTGTCTACATCTCCTATTAAAAAGAAAAAAGCTAGAGAGGAATATATAGCAATATGTTGTTTGATATGGTAAATTCTTCCAGTGAATTACCTGGAAAATGATGATACTGTAACTCACAGTTTCAATGTTGATTAATCTGTTGATAATTTTCTTGGTTAATTGGCCTGTAACATGGTGGAAAATGTCAATCGTTGTTGTCCAAAGTCCAAGATGACGTCCTCAGATGTTTTGTTTTCTCCACAAGCCAAAGATTTTCAGTTTACTGCCGTATTAGATTAAAAACACGAGAAAATATTCTCATTAAAGAAGCTGGAGTCAGAGAATTTTTTACTTTTGTTGGTGATCGATTTAATCGTTGCAGTTCTGTTCTCCAACATTTTTTTCCTTAAACTTTTACAACCGTAGATGTTAATATATAGCTGCTTCAGATGAGAGTTTAGTAAACTCTCTGCCGTTATATTACTTTACTACTCTGTTTATGTTACGTATGTTTTAATTGATTTGGCATCTCGCTGTAGTCATCACCGTCAGCTGAAGTCTTCATTTTATGATCCCTAATTACTTTGCTGATCGGTGGCCAAGTGTGTCAGTGATAATCAAACTCTGCTCAACGTGTCAGTGACCCTGATCACCATGTAGCCCTCAGGAAAAACAAATCCTGCACACTGACGTAAAGCCAGTGCTTTTTTCTACCTTTTCCCTCTCATACTGCGGCCGTACTCACTCCTGAGCAGTTTGTGTCAGCAGGACACTGATGGATATTTACAGCAGGGTTTGTCTTGAAAGTTTGGAAAATGTATAATTTTCGATTGTTATGTTCCCAATTTGGGGAATATGCTTGAAAAGTGCTTGATTTTCAACATAATCTGGTGTTTCATCTACATAATGATTCTTGGAAACCAAAAAATCTTTACTTGAAATGAAAATCTTCACTCATATTTACTCACTAATGCGTCCCATCACCAGACGGGGAGCAGAGCGGACCCGAGCTCCACTGACCGACATGGGCAGCGAAATGAAAAGGAGCCTTTTTTTCCCGCTCTGCGTCTGTCGTAAACTCTGCGTCGGCGTGTGCTACTATCGTACCTGCTCATCGGTTATTAGCTTTAGTGACATGCCAGGCTGTCAACTTCATGACATCTGCCCTGCTAATGGAAAATATTTTAAAAACTGCTTCGTTTGCTGTAGGCGTTAAGGAGGAGTTGCATTTATAGTTAAAATTTAGATGATAAAGGCTTCGAGAGTTTGGAAACTCCTGGTTTAGGTACCTTGAAAGTGCTTGAATTTGACTCTTGAAAAGCTGTATGAGCCCTGTGATTAGTTTGGAGTTTAAATGTCTGAATCACAGGGTCTCTCTCTGGACTTACATTTGTCAAAATTAGGCCTAAATACTAAAAATAACTTTAATAACTCCAGCAGAGCAACTCCACGCTTTATTCTTCTGTGTTTTTGAGGCAGGCTTGCGTAACTTTCCTCTCCTTTGTTGATCTGTGAAATTAACTTGGCTCGAACTTAAAAGGCAAAAAAAAAATCCTCAATGGATCAAAGCTATTCTCTCTCTTTTCTTCTTTTTTTTTTATTCTATGCAACATATCGGAGAGGGAACCACAACAGTCGCGTGAATCTGGTTGGCAGGTTTCTGCAAAGCCACCTTTTCTTGTCCTACAAGAGGGGACAGCACGGCTCTGTTTGATCAGAGATGAAGCTCTTTAGATCTTGTAGAATACAGATGGTCTTCTTTTCATGTAGATCTCATAGTTTCAAACTTCTCTGAGATACAAATGCAGTTTTTAAATGTTCCTCTGTTGCTTTTCTTTAAGGCTTTGTTTCCATCATACTTCAGTATAAAGTATAAAAACTGTAGCTGTATGCTAACACTTTATTTTAGGCTTGTAGGCTTCTGTTCTGATAGGGTGCTATTGTAAAAAGAATGACTATAAATGGTTAGGGTTTTAGTCATTAGTTTTCCTCTGCTTTTACTAAAGTGAATTTGGTACAGATCGTGTGGGGAAGGTAACCATTTAGACATAGAGGAAGCTTTAGTTTTGGATTCAAGCAAAACATTGTAGTAAATAGTCAATAAATCTGATGCTGACATGTTGACAAGCAAAGCAAGTTATTAAGGATTTTACGATTCTTTATTAGTAATTAGAGATTTAGATCTTGTGACAAATATTCTGCAGGTGGAAGTAGCAGGAGAGACGGGGTGCTGCAGTGGGAGAAAGTGGGCGCCAGTCATCTGCTTCCTGCTTTAATTTGACTCCGTTGAGGAGTTCTTGGACTCTTTCATGCAGAAATGAAATTAGGCTGCAAGGGAAAGAAATGGTAGAGCGCACCGCTGATAGTGTTGCTCTCACTCCAGCGGCAGGTGACATTGTAAAGGCTTTATCTTGTATATTGGAAAGGGAATTTAAATTTGTCGTGTTTGTTTTTTTTTTTTAATGAAGGAAAGTTTATCAGTGTTTATTTAGGTAGACTGCTCCTGTATTGTTTTTCTGTATGTGGTTGTTTGTGTGTGCCTCAGTCTCTGTAGTCCCAACAAGACATTATATCTGATGCACACTACCAGAACTCTCTATAACTCAACTATGTAAACAACCATGTGTTTTATGGGTTGCAGGTCCCCTACGAGACTCTGAACAAACGCTTCAGGGCGGCTCAGAAGAACATCGACCGGGAGACGAGTCACGTGACGATGGTCGTCGCAGAGCTGGAGAAGACGCTGAGCAGCTTCCCGGTGGTGGACTCCGTGGTGTCGCTGCTGGATGGCGTGGTGGAGAAACTCAGCGCCCTGAAGAGGAAGGTGAGCGGACCGGGTGTGCATAATTACACACCAACAACCATCAAGAGGTGTTTTCATGTATAGATTTTGATTTGTTGATTTGCTAAATCACTCTCTCTCACTGACATCCAACACTCAAATATCTTCCTCATACTTCTCTCTTAGTTAAATTCTGACCAGCTCCTGCTAAGAAGTGCGGTTGTATGATGGGCACAAATGACTAATACAGGCAGTCAGTCACGGTTCATGTATCGTCCCCTGTTTTGCCGGTGTCATATCTTGCCGTTTGTGTTCTCAGAGCGCTGGTTTATCCAAAATAGTGATGAGAGATAATCAGACGCACCAGACAGCTGGCAAGTGCAACTGTGCCGGTTATTGTTTGTGGAAGGTTTATCTCGGCAATCATGTTTTTGATCTCTGTTGTCTCTGTTGATGCTACACTTCAGGGTCAGGTTTTTTTTCTCTTGTTTTTCCACTTTGGAGGTCATTTTCTATCCTGCATCCCATTGCGAAGCTCAAGAATTCCCCCTTTTCTTTAAGAAGATAAAAAAAATATTGCCTTAATACTACCTTAAAACGTCTTACAATGTCTGACATTCACATTAACTAATAAAAGCCCTTAAAAGGTATGAAATAGTCTTAAATTCTGTTTGGGTTCGGCTATATTGAAAATCTAACAGCTGCTGCAGTCACAGAGCAGATGTGCCGCAGGATGAATGCCTTCCTTAAGTTTTTGCTGTTCATATTTGCCAACTTTGTCCCCTTCTGGCCACCGTAGCGTCTGCCTGGATGTCATGGAGGAGCTAGCTGGTTAGCCAACCTGTCTGCTTTCTTTTTTCCTCCATACCTCTCTTTTTTTCCCCCTCAGGGCTTCTATTTAATCTCCAGTGTTTCAAAGCGAGTCTCGTTCATGTCGTTGCACCAGTCAGATTTGCATCGCACAAAAAAAAAAAACCCCACTGCTGGTAAGTAATCGTCCAGTCCCTCCAGCATTTGGACAAAAGACGAGCTGTACAAAGTGGGCCGTCATCTGTCCGATATACACGAGCAAAGATGACTGGATTCATCCTGACAGACTGTAGGCTAAAGGAGTTATTTAAAACAAAAGAACCACAGTAAGAACACACAGCTGATTAATCTCCTTAAGGACAAATGTATTTTTACATCAATAACCATATTTTATTTATTTATTATTGAAGAGTATGTTTATATTTCCACATTTGATGTTTACTTTTATGGCAAAAATTGGTCTTAAATCTAAGTATAAGTGGTCTTAAAAAGCCTTAAATGTAACTTGCTGATACACGTAGACACCCTGGCCTCACACCACCAGCGGTATCTCATCTACAAACACGATCTCCCCTCAGCTGGAGCCAACTGTTAAAAGCCACAGCGCTCGCTCCTGTTGACAAAAGCAGCTTTTTTCTCTATAATAGTAGAGCTGCGGCCTTGGCGGATTGTGTTTGTCAGCGGTGGAATGCTGCCTGGCCGGTTCTTCTATCAAGCCTCTCTGAAAACCACAGAAAACAAGTGATCAAAACACACTTCTGCACTTCCTTTGTCCTCTGTGCCAACATGTTGTCCAGCAGGTACTCTGTGACACGCAAACCGCTGGATTCATAGCGTTGAAGGCTATGTCACGCCAGACACCACGCTGCGTTATCAGGAGCGTGGGAGTCTCTTTTTCCGCTGCAAAAAACATGTGCAAATCAGAGTTAAGTTCAAAGCCTGAAAGTGGGGAGTGAAGCACAGAGGTTATGTTTAATAAAAGCAAAGCGATGCTGTTTCTTTTTGAAATGACTCTAATCTAAAATGGCAGCGTGCATGGTACAGTGCACACAGGAATGCAGTCATGTGCTGTCTGATAAAAGATCCTCGTCACACGTAACACACAGCAGAGGGAATGCATTATTTTTAAGTGTGTGTGATCCCTGTGTTTGTGTTTACGACCCTCAACTTGCATAACAATTTATCTACAGAGCAGGAAGCAGCTGTGTCGTCTGGCCTTTGCTCAACAGTGTTCCAGCTTTGAAAAGTCTGTCCAGGCCTCAAACTATAACATCAGTTTAACAAGCGGAGCAAAATGTTTGTTAAAAATTAGCTGTTTCTTGCCGTTACGTATTTTACTTTTATATCATCCAGGCAACAGCAGCTGCAACTGCTGATTGTTTTCTCAATGAATCGATTATTCGTTCGGTCTAAACAGTGTCTGTCTCCCAGAGATCAAGGTGATGTCTAAACGTCTTCTCACGTTCTTGTTGTCTTATTCAGCAGCCCGTTCCTCACATTTAAGGAGCATTAATAGTAAATCAAACAGTCAATCCAGCAGGTCGACTCACATCGCACTCATCCTGTCCTCTCCCTCTTGTCTTCTTTACATTTGGCTTCCCATAAAGTTCAGGATTCGTTTGAAGGTTCTTGTTTTCACATATCGAGCCCTGCGTGCTCACGGTTCTCACGGTCGGTCTGTCTGTAAACGAAAGGTGATCGAGCCTTTGAAGCTGTGGCTCCGACGCCGTGGAGCTCTCTTCCTGTGGACGTCCGATCTGCCGCCTCTGTTTTTAGAGACTCATTTATTCAGTTTGTATCGTCTGTTGCTGTCCAGTGTTTGTTATTTTGGGCCTGTTCTTTTTACAGTTCTTACTCCTGTGAAGCATTTAGTGACTTCACTCTGTGAGAAGTGCTGTTCTGAAAAGACTATTTACTTAATATATACATATATAGATTCATTTCCTCTTGAAATAAGAAAACTGGAGCTCTTTCTTCTAGGAAATCCAACAATGCCAACAACTACTATGGCTGTTGAATGCCCATCAATTCAAACTTGTATTTCTCTTTTGCATGATGCATATTCAGCTTTCTGTTCATGTCTTTATCGTTCTTGTGTGTGTGTGTGTGTGTGTGTGTGTGTGTGACCTGTAGGCTGCCGAGTCCATCCAAGCCGAAGACGAGAGCGCCAAGCTGTGCAAGCGTCGCATCGAGCACCTGAAGGAGCACAGCAGCGACCAGCCGGCCTCGGTCAACCTGTGGAAGAAGAAACGCATGGACCGCATGATGGTGGAGCATCTGCTGCGCTGCGGCTACTACAACACAGCTGTCAAACTGGCCAGACAGAGCGGGATAGAGGTACCGGGTCATGTTTTAACCAGTCGCATCACACCTGGTTTAACCTCTTGACTTTGACTCCTCGTTTGTGTTAGGATCTATTTTAAAGGCTCTTCGTGGCCTGGATCCAGTTTATATTCAGACCTTTTAGTCCCTTATGAGCCTTCGGGCAGAGGTCTTTGGTATCAGGGACCTGCAGAGGAAATAAGCCTCTCTGAGTCAGCGAGGTCTTGAAAATACTCCCTAAAATATTCTTTCATCACAAAGCATTTCCTGATTTTTACTTGAGCTGCCTGCTCTTACTTTGTGTTATTTTTTTTTTAATTTCTTGCCTATCATTTTAATTCTTTTAACCTTGCTCTTTAACCCTTAGTGTTTTACAGTGTGTGCATTTTTATGGATTCAATTGCTGCAAGGCATTTTGTAACTGTTTTTAAATGTACTATATCAACAAAGTTTACTATTTTTACATAATATAGTTCATATAGATAGATCTGTAGTTAATCTGTTTTTTCCCACCACTGTGCTTAACATTTGGATTTTTCTGATGCCGTTATTTCCCAAATAATACCTCCAGTCTCCTGTATTTTTAGGATCTGGTGAACATTGAGATGTTCCTCACAGCTAAGGAGGTGGAGGAGTCTCTGGAGAGGCAGGAGACGGCCACTTGCCTCGCCTGGTGCCATGACAATAAGTCCCGCCTCCGCAAGATGAAGGTACTTTGTTTTAAAAGAGAAGCAAATGCCTAAAAGCCAATCATGACAAACAAAACAAAAATTACTTCACAGGTTGAAGTTAAGCATATCAAGCGAACAGAAGTATACAGACAAGTGTTTCTGCTTTTTCCAAACAGTGTAACCGTGTTTGTGTTCAGAAACAGACCTGCTCAGGTTTAATTACTCTTCCTGGGTGTTCTGCCCTTCTGGCAGTGGCAGCAAGTTCAAGTGTTAATCCTAAGATTATCCTATTAAGCCAGAAAGTACTCTGTGGTGTGCGGACCTCCGCCAAGGCATAATAATCCTCCCAGTTAGCCGTTTGAGAGTCAACCTCGCAGTGCACAGATGACTTAGGTGAATATTCAGATGGTGAGTCCCGCTCTGGGATGCTGGTGCTGGAGAAAATGTCTGAAACTTTAATTCTCATGAGAGCATTTGTGACATTTGGTTTGGGTCAGCTGCGGCTCAAGTGCCAAATGCAGGTGACTTTTCTTTTCTGTTCCAGAAATCCATTTGGATGATAAAATATTGAAAGGCATCTTGAGAATCTACGAGCACTGCTGTGAGGGTTCATGAATTTATTTTTTTTTCTGTTTTTCTTTGGCAGAGTTGTCTTGAGTTCAGCCTGAGAATCCAGGAGTTCATTGAGCTCATCAGACAAAACAAACGCATGGACGCCGTCAGGTACTGAACACAGAACCACAGCACACATGAACATACTGTATGTGGGCATTACACACTCAGTCAGACCTTTAACCCTCACACTTGAGGCCCAATCGCACTGAAAACGATAACAGATCCTCATTTGCTGCAGCTCTCGCACACTGCAGGCATCAGATTTGAAACGCTGACAAAACCGAACCAGCAGTCTTTCATTAAGGAAGAGCGGCTGTTGGGTGCTGCTGCTTTCCTCTGTGGGCTGGCAGTAGAACACCAGTAAAGCCACTGCACACCACTCCTCTCATTTCATCTTTTATTCCTTCTTCCAGCTGGGTGAAAATCACAGAAACCACAGCTGATCATACCTCTGTACTCTGTTAATGAATTGCAGCTGTTAGTTTTATGTATCAAGTTAAGAGCAGCAGCAGCATGGTGGAGGCTTTGCTTCTCCCTGCTGGATGTTAACGATGTTTAACTCCATCTCCTGCCAGTCTGCTGCTCACTGTGGAGGAATTAGAAGTTACTCCTCCTCTAAACCTCACACTTTAGGACAAGAACTCCCCCGTCTCAATAATGCACGTACGTTGTTGATATTTAATAAGATACTGTCCACTTTTTTTTTAGCTCTCTCTCTAAACTATATTGTGGCTGCAGGAAAAAAAAAAAAGCCTCAGTCACTGTTCTTCCTTGTTTGACGCTCTGAAATCTAAACGTGTAGAGTGGGGGTGTTAAACATGCCTCGAAACACTTTTGGTGTGCGTTCAACCATTTAAAACAGTAGGTGCTTGTGAAAACACATTTTCAGGCTCTCACTGGACTCTTCCCTTATTTTATTGAAGACACTAACATCTTGTTTTTGTGTGTGTCAGACATGCAAGGAAGCACTTCAGCCAAGCAGAAGGTGGGCAGTTGGATGAGGTTCGGCAGGTGATGGGCATGCTGGCCTTCCCATCAGATACACATATCTCCCCATACAAGGTAACGACCTTTTCTTAATGTAATCACATCCATGTATGACTTTTTTATTTATTTATTTTTTATCTGGCCAAGCGATATTATGGTACACTCATCAGGGTTTCTACCATTTTGAAAGTAATTCACAGAAAAGTTCACACTCAGGAGCGCCAGTGCCATCGATGTTGGTGCCGTTTAATCCAGCTGTGCTCATCATGACTGAACAGATACTTGACAACATCAACTGTTTTCTCATTGATGAGAAAACACCACTGACATTATTTGAAGTGTAAACGTGCTGTAGCAACACATGAGCCACTAGAGGGCCTCTGTTCTCTGTTTGTAGCCTCACATGTGCTGCTTTGAGCTCGTCCTCAGGTACCTGCTTTCAGTAGCTGTGCTGTTTATTTTTTTTTTAGATTCACTTACACTTAAAAGCCCTCTGAGAGACAGTAGCACAGAGGCACCACTATAACAACAGCGCTTCATCCCAGAAGGCACGTAGCTTTTTTTTCTGCAAGCAAAGAAAATGCCAAACTAGTCTGACTACATTTTTGACCAGCTTGTTGAGACAGGAGCAGAGCTGATCTTCTCTGTCCCCTGGCAATGTGTTTCTCAGGCTCCACATTTGTGGCTTGGTTATCATTACAATTATTATTTTGTTATCAACAATTATTAATCCATCTTTGGGAATAAATACAGAACCCTGCCCTCACTTTCCTCCGTCAGGTAAAATCAGTATGAAAACTCCATATCACTAAAATCAGGCCTAATAATAATGTTGTCACCACATTTTACAGCTGAATCAAAAGGATTTGCTGTAACTTAATTTAAAAAAATGCATCTATATTACATCACATCATTGGTGACGAGCTGTGTTTGGGAAGCAGAGGGCCTTTAATCACAGAAACTAACAACATAAAGCCATAATACCTGCGCTGACCACCTGTAATTAAAGGGTCTGACATCATGCACGAACCTGCTGGTGTCGCAGAGCACAATACGTGTCTGTTAGCTTCTGTGATTCAAACATCCGGCTACAGGACATCGATTACTTGGCTGCTGTCTGTGTGGCGTGCTCGCTGTGCGCTACAGCACTTTACAACACGGCTGGTGTGTGTTGCTGTTTACACTCCTCCAGTTAAAACAGTTTGATGGAAAAATAGTTTCAGGAGTAAAATGTCGGAAGAGAGATGTGTCTGCACCTCGCTGTCTCAGAATAAGAAATGGCAGTCAGTCTAAAACTCTCTCTTCTGTCTTTCCCCGTTCTATCAGGATCTCTTGGATCCAGCCCGCTGGAAGATGCTGATCCAGCAGTTCCGATATGACAACTACAGACTGCACCAGCTGGGAAACAACTCTGTCTTCACCATCACCCTACAGGCTGGTCTGTCTGCCATCAAGACACCGTATCCTGCCAAACTGTGGTTCCATTAAAACATTACCGCTGCCTTTTTCATTAAGTCTCCGTGGTCAAACTCTCTAAGGGCGCTATAAAGTCTTTGTCAATTTGTTTTCCTTCTGACTAAAACTGAAATAATTACTTTTAAGAAACAGAAATTTCCATAAGATTGAATCAAAAAACAAGGAAGGAAAGGAAGGGAGTGTCCCTGTATCTGAGATTGAAGTGTATGTGGGTGGTTCCAGTTTGCTTTCCTCTGCTTTATATCCTTGTAAACTGACTATCTTTGGGTTTTGGACACTTATAGATGTCACTTTGAGCTCTGGGAAGCTGAGATAGACATTTTATTGACCAGACAAATAAGATTCAGATGAACTGAAAATGAAAATAATCATTAGTAGCAGCCCAATGTCACTCCTACCATCTCTTCTACGAAATGAGAATAAAAAACATCATCACATATTATTTAACAGCAGCAAATCATACGTTTTGGTCCTTAACCCCCACGTCGCTTCCAGTCAGTGCTACAAGGAGGACGGCACCTCTAAGAACCCAGACTGCCCAGTGTGCAGTAAATCCCTCAACAAGCTGGCCCAGCCGCTACCCATGGCCCACTGCGCCAACTCCAGACTAGTCTGTAAGATCTCTGGGGAGGTCATGAATGAAAACAACCCTCCAATGATGCTTCCTAACGGATATGTCTACGGCTACAATGTGAGTACACAGGAACATGTATCTTAGCCACCCCAAAAAAAGGTCCACAGAAAATAATCCATGTCAGTTTAAGTATACGCTATATTTAGAATGTTTTCACTGCTTTACGTTGCCGTCAGACATCTCTTTCGAGGGGGGGAGTTGAAGCCGTTCTCTCTTTCTCTTTGCTCACTTCAAAGCCACCAGACTCCATTGACAGCAGCACTCATTTTACCCTGCAGAACACAGGAGTTTGCTGTACTGTCGCTGCCTCAACAAACGAATTAACACATTAGTTTGGATCCAACCTGAGAATTTAAAGCACAGAAGTCCCACAATAACACAAGTAAACTAACCAAGAGAGGCAGCGGTAGCACAGCAAACTCCCTTGTTCTTTGAGTTAAAGTTTGTGTTTTTGTGAATGGAGTCTGGTTTACTGCCAGAAAGGGCCGTCTGTCTGCAATAGCTACCGTCTATTTATCTCCTTTCTTTTCCTGTTTATCTATTTATCTGTTTTTTTATTGTTTTTATCTGTACTTATGACAAACGTAAAGTGTTGAAATCAAGAATAGCCTACACTTAAACTGATTTTTGGGCCTTTTCTGAGGTGGCCAAAGTAAATCTGTGCTGTAACGTTTGTTTTTCTGTCTCATTTATTATCTTTCGCTTGTCATGTCTTTCAGTCCCTTCTGTCCATCCGCCAAGATGACAAAGTGGTGTGTCCCAGAACCAAAGAAGTCTTCAACTTCTCTCAGGCTGAGAAGGTCTATATCATGTGATCACTCAGATCACCCGTCTGAGTATCAACATGATGGAAAAGGGGCCCGTCACTCATCACCTGCGACCTGGCCTCCTCGCTCGGAGAGCCGCCTGTGGAGCTGTGATCCAGTGCCCTTCTCCCACCCCTACAGACACATCCAACATTTCCCACAACCCCACTCTTCCCCCTTCCTCCTCCTCCTCCTCCTCCTCCCAACACATGATCAGCTCAAGTCCGTCAGTCCCCTCTAAACCCTCACATTTCACCAAACTGGACTCCTCTCCTTTCAGACTCTGTTTTAGATGTGGCTAGATAACAAGAAATTGTTTGATCTGATCCATTCAAGCACATGGACTATCAGCATTGTCATTATCTTACAGGCCCTCGCTCTGAAGATTAAAGACTCCAGAGAAGGACCGAGGGGGTGAAAAACTGCTAGGTAGATATTTGATTTTACTACAACAAATAAAGACTTGTCGAGGTTACTTTGACTATTTTTCCTTTCACTAGTGGTGTTCCTTTGTTACCTAAATAACGTGCGGCAGGACTGTGTTAACTCGCTCCATTAACCAGATTAACACACGACATTTTTCCAAAACAAACACGTCTGGCATCCTGGTAGCGTCTCGTTCTCTACGCTGCCTACCTTTTTTTTTTTTTGCATTTCAACCCCTCTTGGCTGTGAAACCGGAGCCTGATTCCTTTTGAGATGTAAATAATAGATAGGAGTTGATCGTCCTCATGTATAAAGTCGAGGGTGGGGGGAGGGCGGGGGTTTGGGGACACGTAGCGACAGCGAAGATCAACCTTCTACGACGACTCCTGTGTGAACTGAAGTCTTTTCTTGGGTGTTGTAAACCGGATCGAGCCCACAGTGTCCTCAAGGTGGTATCACCTCTGAGGAAGCTGATAGGTTGGTTATAATAATTATGGTGCATTTACTACCATAATGAAATTCACGCAATATTCAAACAAGACAACCATCTCTGATGGGATTTTTTTATTATTATTATTATTATTATCAATTTGTCTTCCTTTTTGTGTGTGAGGTTTGACATTCTCAGCTTGATTTTTCTTCAGCTAACAGAGAATACATTTCTGTTAGCGTAGGATATTTATTCTGTTTAAAGATGAAACCCTGTGTGGTTTTAGTTCATTTAACATTGCCCTAACAGAACTATTTTTCCAAGCAATTAACACGATAATAAAGAGAGGAAGTGTGCTGATATTTTTCTCAGTCTTGCTCTCTGCGGATGTTGTGAAGCTGCCTGCAGCACCGACCGACGCTGTAGAGTAAATGTTTGCACCAGCGGCTCCAGTGCTCGTGCACATAACCTGAGTTAATTTAGAAAACACAGTCAGAGGCAGGAGGAGAACCTGGATTAGACTCTTGGTTGAACATTTCTGCCTTTTCTTGCAAACTAGGAGGGAAAAAGCCCCTCATGACTCATCCTCTGTGTAGAAGCTACAGCAGGCGATGGATGGACCGAGAATGTGATCAGAAGTTCCAACTAATGCACAAATGAGAAGATTAAACCCCAAACAGCCACACTAAGAAACCCAACTGTGTGTGGCACATGCTCCGTTGTTTCTTCCATTTGTTGTTTATTTGACAAACCAAAAGTTGCCTCATTTGTGTCCATAAATGATTTGGGAAGTGTATCTGTTGAGACACAGACTGTCCTCTGTACGTGTGTGTGTGTGTGCGTGTGTGTGTGTGTTGGTAGAATAGATGATGGGATTG
Organism: Pempheris klunzingeri; assembly: GCF_042242105.1. NCBI lineage: Eukaryota > Metazoa > Chordata > Actinopteri > Acropomatiformes > Pempheridae > Pempheris > Pempheris klunzingeri. The sequence goes on along the minus strand of NC_092020.1, from coordinate 24,482,242 downwards.
TTTCATGAGCAATATGCCTCATAAAGATTTCAGTCTACTTTGATTTCAGCGTTTCTTTATTCGCAGTGTCTTTGTCTCTGTGTAAAGTCGACATTACCATAAGCTCTGGTAGGTGTGACAAGGTTAACGCTCCTCTGCAAGTCTATTGGTGTGGAAATGAGACCCAAGTGTTGTGTCTTTCACCTGAAACTACATCTCCGTGGTCTGAGGGGGGTCCTGGGCATCAGTGTGGGGGTGTTTTCTTTTGGTCTAGCAGTGAAAAGCATGTTTACAGATGGTAATACACGGTAGTTTGGATCACTTAACCTGGACATGCATGATACATCTGACAAGTTTGGCCAAAGCACAGTCGACTCTTGTGCTCTTTTATTTCTCTTTACAAGAGTCAAAACCTGTAAATTAAGTTTTCCTCAAAAGACAAAGAATCAGACACCATCAAGGCTTTTGTGTGTGTGCGTACATGAAAAGAACTAGACTTTAGGGGGCAGCTGCAAGCAAATAATTAGTTTTTGTGATAAATTATCAGCAGATTAGTTTTTTTTCTATAGTTCAAACAGTAAACTATCAGAACAGTGGGGAAATGCCTGGTACATATTTGCAGTGGAACATCTTGAAGTTGTTTTATTTGACCAAAAATGGCTAAAAAAAATCAGATAGTAGTGATAGAAAACAGAGAAAAGCAGCTAATCCTAAATATTTGAGATGCTTGAGCCAGTGACTGGTTGCTAAAAGTTGCTCATTATCAAAATGTTAACATTTATTAGTTCACTGCTTAAATGAAATGAAATAAATTAGACCCATTTCCAACACCAAAGTAAACTGTCATGTTCTGCAAGACAGCAATGTTTAATCTGCAGATTCGGTGCCTATTTTCTCTCTGCTATGAAACTATTTATCTACTTAAATTTAAATATTTTAAGCCAGTCTACTAATAACATGTATGATCCTCACTGCTGTAACCCTGAAGGCTCAGCCTCTGAGCTTAATTCTCACATTTCATTTAATGTTTGAGCGGTTTTGGTTGAGACTCATGAACCCATCTATGGCCCCCATTCATTTTATCAACACGGCTTTCATATCAGGAGAAATCAGAGTAATACAATAAGAGTAAGCCATTAGAAAGTCACCATTTTCCAGTCCAAGCTTTAAATGTTTGAGGATGCCACATGTAGAAATATCAGACCAAACCTGCTTTTGGTGGATTTATTTTGATATAATAATGTGGCCTGCAGCCATACTACATAAAATTGTATTAACTTGAGTATTTCTTGTAGTTTTTAAGTGGTTTTATAGGTTTTTAAGCAGAATATCGCTGATCTTTTGTGGCACAAAGAGGAGAGCGAACCGGAAGAGGCGTGGCCTAGTTTCAGGCCGGTGTACGTCATGAACCGACTGGTATAAATACAGCTGCGTTCTTCTTCGTCCTCCATCTTGAGATCAGTTTGCTGTTCGATTATCTTAAATCTATCAGCTCGTCCCTGTTCAATAATGACCGACCAGCTCTGTAAACTGTTCGTCGGTGGACTGAACGTGGACACCGACGACGATGGCCTGCGCAAGCACTTCGAGCAGTACGGCACGCTCACCGACTGCGTCGTCGTGGTGAACAAGCAGCTGCAGCGCTCCCGCTGCTTCGGCTTCGTGACCTACTCCACACCGGAGGAGGCCGACGCCGCCATGGCTGCTAGGCCGCACACCGTCGACGGCAACGTGGTCGAGGTGAAGCGGGCCGTGGCGAGGGAGGACGCCAACAAGCCGGAGGCGCTCGCAAAGGTGAAGAAAATCTTCGTCGGAGGCCTGAAGGACGACATCGAAGAGGAGCACCTGACCGAGTACTTCTCCCAGTACGGCCAGATCGAGAAGGCCGAAGTCATCTCGGAGAAGGAGACCGGGAAGAAGAGGGGCTTCGGCTTTGTTTACTTCACCGACCACGACGCGGCCGACAAGGCGGTCGTGGTGAAGTTCCACACGGTCAACGGACACAAAGTGGAGGTGAAGAAGGCCCTCACCAAGCAGGAGATGCAGGCGGCGAACAGAGCCGGAATGGCGCCGAGGGGCAGAGGAGGTAGAGGCATGAGAGGGAATCAAAATGGCTACGGCAGCAGGGACTACGGCGGAAACTACAACTACGGAAATGGCGGAGGCTACAACTGTGGCGGCTACGGAGGAGGAGGGTACGGCGGGCCGTATGGGGGTGGCTACGGAGACCAGGGAAGCGGCTATGGCGGCGGTAACGGCTACAATGAGTTCGGTAGCGGCTACGGCCAGCACTCCTCCGGGTACGGCCCCATGAAAGGGCCGCCCTTCAGCGGGAGGAGCGCCGCTCCCTACACCAGAGGAGGCGGCGGTGGCGGCGGCGGCTACCCGAGGGGCGGCTACGGCGGCGGCTACTAAACTGCACAGACGAACTGCACGATAGAAAGAGTCAAACCCCCCCACACCACCCACCGCAACACTCAACCTCCAGCCGGGATTTGGAAGCCAAAACTCAAATTCAATAACGGGGCGTCTGCCGTGAAACCCAACAATGGCAGAGACAGAGATCCCCCTAATCAAGACCGCAAAAACCCAAACAGGTAGGAAGGTCACTTCCCAGAAAACCTGATAATAAACGCAGCGGTTGTTGCCGCTCAACTAGGACACGTTAAAATGAAGAATAACACAGCGATCCCTTTTTATTATTATGTACCCACGCTGATGGCGTGTAGTTGTCGTTTAGAGTTGAATATTATTTTTTATTTGCGTTCATATTTTTTGATGTAGGATTGTTTTTTTGTTTTTTTTTGCTGACATAAAAGAAAAAGAAAAGTTCTGATCCTAATATTTTGCATTTTAAGCAATTTAGATTTTGTTTTCTGGAGTAAAAACTTTAGTGTAATTTCAATGTATGAGGATGAGAAAGCATGTTTTTTTTTTTTTTGTGGTTTTGGATTTTCATAGCTGTCATTGCTGATAACATCAATTTTATTTTTTGTATAACTATTCACTTTTGGGTCACTCAGCAAAGGCGGGAACGTGATACTGCAGGATCCAGTCTCCTTGTTTCCTTCCCCATACTGTATTCAAACTCTCCTCACACATAGTAATAGTTTCAGTCTTAAATATTGTTCATTTTTCATTATCTGTAGCAATATCTAATGTATATTGTATACTTTCATGTCTGGAGAACAAAACCTACTGTTAAAACACTTTGGTATGCTTATGTATGTTCATTTTAAATAAAACGTTATACCACTTAGCTTAGTTATTTTACTTATTTAACCAGGCTTCCTCAAGTTCATCCACAGGTTTTATAAGTGGCATCATCTTGTTGATCTTTAGTTACATGGCATCTTTCCCACAGTTTATTCCCTTACTCTCAGGTGGGTGAAATGGTTACAGAATGGTCGTAGTCTACCCACAGCCAATGCATGTAGGCTCTGTAGGGTTTGATCTTGTTTTAAAAGTTGTTGTTTTTTTTGTTAATGACTTTATATTTTCCTTTTCTATTCTCCATATTTGAATACATATCAATATGTGGACATGAGGGCTCTGATATTTATCTTTGATTATTCCTACATTTAGGTGTTCTTACTCGTATTCCTGTAGGCTATCCCAGCCAAAATAGCCGTAGCAGTTTGTTTGTAGGCTACATCAGGACCCTGTTCATTACCTGGGGTCGATTGTGATAGGAGTCTGAAATATCACTTTAGGATATCCACTTCCAGCAAACTAGGTATGTAAATCAACCTGTCTTCACTCTGTGTTGGTCAACCTTGTATGGCATATCTTCATGAGATGGTGCACAAGTGTGCCATTTATTATCTTTTAACTTAACTGACACTTTAATCATAGCTCAATGCGTCTTATATAGCTAATCTTAAACTAAAAGAACGGGTGGGGGTTACTTTATTTGGTCTTAAAAATGGACTTTTAAGTGGGTGGAAGGGGACCCAAATTATTTTCCACCATTAAATGAAATTAATGGATCAACTAAATTGGTGTTTGGTCCAGAAAACCGTGCTATGTCCATTTTCTCACTCTGTTTCTCTCCCATCTCCTCCAGGTTGCTACGGTAACCTGGGTACGAGGACATCACCCCTGAAACTGATGGGGGTGCGTGTCTCCACGCCGACGGGGGGACCGGAGAGTGGTTGTGCCTTCTCCCCCTCAGGTGAAGTCAGTTTTCACAAAGGATTCCCAGTGTGGCCTCAGTGCCAGTGAACACAGGTTCAAGCTGAGAGGTTTTTCCTCGAGGTTCGGTGGGTTTTAAAGTTTTGGGGTGAATTTTGATGACACAGTGCCCCCAGTGCTAGCACAGAGGATGGTGGACCAAAACACCAAACGCTGTGTGGCATGATCTACTTGTTACCTCCCATCACAGGGCAGGTTCCTGGTGAGGACGGGAGTTTTCCTTGGGTTTGATTCAAAGGGCCTGACGAGGTTAAAGCACTCAGTAAATCAAGAAGAACTACTTTTGTAATTAAATAAATGTAAAACTACAAAATCTTGCATCTCTGATTTTTATTTGAAACCACTTAAACTCAAGTGCTGCTTATTTTTGGAGGGAGTTTTTGCACTCTGGGCACTGTGGGTTTCAAAATCCAAATAAATGCTTAATTTGTCTTGTTCTTAATTGTTTTCAGCTCAGCGAGGCCGCAGCAAGGTTGTGGTTTTTCCAGTTTGGCAATAACTGAAATCAAATGGGTGGAAGTAAAAATATATATGTTGGTGCAACCAAACAGTTTTGGTGATATTTTTATTTAAGGGTGTTTTTCTGCACACGGCCTCTCAGGATCAACGTGGGTATCAGACTTTACTTAAACCAGATCACCAGATACTCCCAGTAACCAAGAAACTAGAAACTTCACTATCTGCAGCTTTATTCACAGTGACTGTGAATTATTGATTGGAAACAGAGTAAAGGTGACAAACTGAACCACCTGATCCGTGTCTTTACCATACTGTGGTTTGGTTTTACAGTCAGATCACAGGGGCTGTCACAGACTGTACAAGTAATTGGATGAAAACCAAACCTCACTGGTCCGAGGTTGTGTATGAGATTTATGCCGTAACAGTCATTTAATGCACCAAAGATTTTTCATCAAGGCTCTGGAGGCATAAACACAAACTTGACCTGAAATCATGGTTTAAATGTCAGAAGGAAGCACCATCTTTTGTGGTGACTTGTGTTTTCCAGTCATCATTTCCATCAAGTTGATTGCAGCGCAGTAAGCTGCATGTTTTACTTCTGTGTACTGTTGACTAAAAGAAAATGTATCGTCTGTCATTATAAAGTGTTTTATTGGTTCATTTAGATGCTGCTGCTGCTAATTGAGCAGCAGAGATCAGTACCTGAAGTGCTCTCACTCGTGGAGACACGAGCCCAAGAAGCCGTACGAGCATAAGAATGAACTCTTGATGAGAAAACAATACATCTGACAGTACAGGTTTGACTCGGGTCATTCGATTTTGCAGCAGTGCCTCGATTTGTAAGAACACACCCACTGCAATTGGAGGAAATTTAAAGTAAAACGGGCTTTGTTACGCATACTTGATGAGACTCAGTCGCTCAGTTTTATGAAATTGGAGGAAAAGGCACTAACTAAATCCTGTCTGATGTACTGTGACGCTTCAGGAGACACAGTGAGGTGCAGGTACTGTGTCCGATGCTTGAAATGGTGATGGGAGTGGAAATGTTACTTGTGTTCTCTTACCTTTCTATAGGCTATTGGTGCTTGACGATTTCTGATCTTCGCATAGGAAAAGGAGACGTCTGTTATGTTGGCCGTGCTTTTTATGAACCTACAATAAATATATATATTTTTCTACACCAAGATGCTTGTTATGTTACTTCTTTACATTGTGAGGATAGCTTGGTTGCATGTCTCCCCTGCCACAAAGGGGTCAAAATAAGAGATAAGAGACGTAATGTGTCCCACACCGGGGAGCTTCACCATAAATAAGGTTCTGGTGGACATGAGGTTTGCAGGGGTGGCGGATGTGCTCACGTTTCATTCAAATCCTCTGATCCAAAGACATTTTCAAGTCTTTGGAGTACCGTCCAGTGTGACGCTTTAAATGTTTGGTGCTGTTCTAGGCAACAGGCTTGGCTGGGCTGTGCTAATGTCGTCATTTTTGCCACCAGAGGATTTTATATAATCCGTTAGTTCCTCCATGTGTGTCTCCCATTTACAGCCCAAATCACATGGCTCGAATCTCACAAATATGGCAGAAAAGAAAAAGTGCCCTGTGGAGTTTTCATGTAAACAAATAACAGTAGTGTTTAAAAAAACTGTGTTAACCAGCTTGGCGCCTCCATTCTTGCCTTTGTTGGTGCATTGCTGCTCATCTTTCAGCCTCTCTCACACACACACACACACCTGTAGGTCAGTGGGTGAGTGTGGAAACATTTACAGGAGTGTGTATCACGTCCTGTCCCTGTGCACGAGCAGAAGACTATAAACTATTAACGCTACTAGGAGTCAAAAATCCCACAAGGGCACTTTCACAAAGCCAGACACACTTAAGGTTAAGTAGCTGCGTGAAGCATCAGCGCTAAACGTGCAAAAGAAGATGAAATTTACAGAAAGTGAAACTAATAAGTCAGTCAAAAAGAAAAAACGGTCAGTGGGAGCGATTTCACAGCTGCTATCTGCTCCTAACTGGGCGTGCTGCAGCATGTGTTCATCTCCTGATGATTCTTAAGGACAAGGTTGTAAAAGCACCTTTTTTTTCTTAATCTAGGGAGGGGCTGAGAACATTTCCCTGACTGTGAAGAGCTCACATGAGCCACTGAGATGCATGAAGTGTTTCCACAGAGAAGTGGGCCGACACTGATCATCCAGAACAAAACTGCACTCTGCAGAACTTGTGCTTGGCTCAGTGTGTTGTTGCTTCCTAACATATTTTCTCTTTGGGTTCAAGACAAGTTTAGCCGACTGAAGTTATAAATAGCAAAGAGGACAAAGCGGTAACCGTCCTCTGTTGCTCTTCCCGAAGATCTTTCCACATTTTTCCTTATCCGAACTGAAGGTCTCAACGATAGTGTGCAGATAGGAAATCCCTCTGAGGCAAACTTTTGATATTGTGCTACATAAGTGAGATTGACGTGATTTTATAAGAACCAAGATAACAAAACAACTGCATTTCGTTGCTTAGAAACATGGTGACGATCCATGCTAAACACACACAGCAGTAGAGAAAATAAAAATGTAAGAAAAGGAGCACAAAGTGTGTCTCATTGTTCATTCAAGGAAAACTGCTGTGCATAATTTGTCAGTGTTGGTTCTTCCTTATGCATTTTCACTTTGGGTCCAGGACCAGTGTGACCAGTTCTCCCTGTCCCTGAAGTAATAGTTAAACAAGTGAAGCTCTGAAAACTGTTTGTAAGGCGAGATGTGTCTGTTTTAATGTTTTACTGTTAGATTATGCCACTTTATAGGCAGCACACCAGCCTTTATATATTGGAAATTAAGTTTGGATACCCTTCGGATTGGTTTTCTGCATTCAACCTTAGAGTTAATGTCTAAAAATGTGCTTTATTTCCGGTTTAAAACTGTGCAGTCACATGTAAAGCTGTGCAAAATCCGAATGTAGTAAAATGCCGATTTGTGGTGTATTTACTGACCATCGGGTCTTTACATTGTCCAAAGCCGGATGGCTGTTATATTAAAATAGGGAGTATCTAAGGTGTGTAGCTGTATTTGGCAGGTTTCCGGGAATAACAATAATGTGATCTGTTGGACTTAAAGAGAACACGGCTTTATTGACGTGCTTTGTGCTGTACTAGAACAAAACCAATGCCCGCAAATATTGAAATCCACGCTTCCCTTTTTTTTTTTTTTTTTCCCTTAGCGCTCGAGTGTAAGATTTCCGACACCCCGCGAAGGCAGCGGGAACGTGAATTCCTCGCCAGCCAATCGGGGCGCTGGTTTTTTTCAAGCTGGCCAATCAGCGGCGGCTACGTCTTACGAAAGCGAGCGAGTGGCACGGCCCGCCCTGACGTTCCTCATTGAAGAAGAAGAGGGACGGTCTCAGCGTATCGTCCTCAGAAGAAATCCCATCATGACGAACAAACTTTGCAAGCTTTTTGTCGGAGGACTGAACGTGGAGACGACAGATGATGGCCTCCGCAAGTACTTCGAGCAGTACGGCGCGCTCAACGACTGCGTTGTGGTCATGAACCAGCCGCTCGGACGCTCCCGCTGTTTCGGCTTCATCACCTACTCCACACCGGAGGAGGCCGACGCAGCAATGGCGGCCAAGCCACATGTCGTCGAAGGCAACAACGTGGAGCTGAAGAGGGCCATAGCGCGGGAGGACGCCAACAACCCGGACATCCTCGCCAACGTGAAGAAGATCTTCGTCGGCGGGGTGAAGGACCACATCGAGGCGGACAACCTCACCGAGTACTTCTCCCAGTTCGGCGTGGTGGAGAAGGCCGAGATCATCTCTGACAAGCAGACCGGCAGGAAGAGGGGCTTCGGCTTTGTCTTCTTCGAGGACACCGACTCCGCCACCAAGGCGGTGCTGACCAAATACCACACCATCAACGGGAACAAGGTGGAGGTGAAGAAGGCCATGACCAAGCAGGAGATGTCCAGCAGCGGCCGGGGAGGAAGAGGTCGAGGGAGAGGGATGCAGAGCTATGGCGGCGGAAGAGGAGGAGGCGGCGGCGGCTACGGAGGAGGCTACGGCGGCAATTACGGAGGCGGCTACGGCTATGGCGGGGGTTACAACGGCGGTGGAGGAGGCGGAGGAGGAGGAGGATACGGGGGGTACGGGGGATACGACGACTACGACAACCAGATGGGGGGTGGGTACAGTAATGGTGACTTTGGGGACGGCTACGGACAGCAGCACTCCAATTATGGTGCAATGAAGGGGAGCAATTATTCCTACAGGAGCGGGGCTCCTTACAACAGAGGAGGGGGCGGCGGTGGCTACGGCCGGGGTGGAGGGTTCAGCGGGGGCTATTAGTGCTGCCCCCCTCCAGGGTTTTGAGATGTTCATGGGGGAAAAAATTCAGATTACAACGAACTTGAATTCACACACACACACACACACACATGCATCACACAAGCCCAGGTGGGGGGTTAAAAAGGGGGTCTTTGTGTTCAGCTAAAGGGAGCAGTGCCCATCACCCACGCCGAATGAATGAGACTGTCCTCTGGATCCTGGCTCCCCCCACCAAGACCCCATCTGTCCTCTTATTCCACACATTATGGACTTTACTACTAAGAATTGTGAATTTATTGAATTGTATTTTGTTATGTTGGGGAAAGACTTGTTTTGAACCATTTGTAAAGCCGTAATCAATGTCAGTCACTGCTTTCTCAACTCAGAATTGAGTTTGTTTGTCTTGCAAACCAGCCAGATGTGTCTGTCATTTTTGCATCATGAACTCAGGGTTTTAAGTGAAGTTGGTGGCAGTGTCTGCAGCATGGGACTCGGTTGCTTGAGTTTCTTGATCTTAAAAAAAACAAACAAAACAAAAAAAAAAGACGTGGCAAAGTATTTTTTGGAGAAATGTCACGGATTGTTTTTTCTCGTTGACTGTAAATTTTTCCTCCCACCTTTCCCGTCCCATTACTGGCTTTTTGTTTAGATTAAAACTGGTTTGAAATCCATGTGTTTCAGTTCAGCCCTATGTTCTATTCTGCTTTTATTAAAGTTTTTAATGTTTTGAAAATCCATCTTAATCTCGCAGTCTTAATTCAAATTGTGTGGGTTACTTTTTAAGCAGATCAGTCTTTAATATCTGGATTGTGGTAGTTTGGGTCTTATGTTTTTTTTATTTATTTATTTTAGTTTTTTTCCTTTTTTAATCAGCATGACTTGTATAATCTGCCTGAGTTCATAAAGCTGCCACCAGGAGGGAGCATTGCATGGAAATTCCTGCATTTCTAGTTCATCAGCCATTTTATACAGTCAAAAATTGGAAGAGGTGTCTGTGTGAGTCACCTGGTAACCTTTTCTAACACACTGACCAAAAACTCAGCTTGAAATCCAATTAAATTTGCAATTTTCCACGTGGCTGGTGAATAAAATTGGCTGGTTTTGACATCCAGGTGTTTTAATGTAGCAAATTTCAAAGCTAAAAGTTAAAATTTCTTAATTTATCCTTTAAAAAAAAAAAACTCAACCCACAGTGTTCATTTGCATTGTAAAAATGGGATTTTGTTTCCCCTCGTTCACCTACAAACCACTACATTAAGTCATCTGACTTTTCTTGAGGGGATTTTCTGTAAACTTAAGTACTTTCAGTATCTGTACATATTTAAATGAGTTGGAACAAAGACCTGCTGCACCGTGCCAGTTTCTCCCAGACTCTCCATTAAACTCTTCAGGCAAAATACGTCCACCTGTGTAGCATCTTTTCAACAACAGGACGATTTAAAAGTTCTGCACATCAGACTTAATGGAAACACAAAGCGATGTACAATTACATAAATAAGCTTCAAATGTTTGTATCGCTAACTGAGCCATGTTCCCCTTAAACATGCTGCTCTTTTCCTAAAGTTGGCAAACATACAACAAAGTACGACACATCAGTGTACAAACTGTATAAAACCAAGTGTTACCTGTTTATGTCATTAGTGTGCAGGTTACGTACAGAAGTCAGGTAGTAGATTAAAGGGTGCCACAGGTAAGATTGTAAAATGAAGTTAAAACTAAATAAAACAAGACGAAAGTTACAGTTCAGTATAAGACATGAATAAATAGTCCAGAACTTAACTTGATGATGAACCGTAGGAGGTAGAGGGAGCTGGTGTGGCTCAGGACAGTGATCCAGCAGATCAGACATGAAAGCAGCGTTAATAAGCCCAGAACAAATCAATCAATGTATAAAGCTTATTGCGTGTAATGTAATGGTGGACACTTGTGTGTCTTCTCTCACCTGCAAGTGTCCATTAAGACAACAGTAACCAGCTCACCTGTGCTGAAATAAAGCTTGAAGCTGATTAAATAAAATGTTATCAGGGCAAAGCACAACGTGAACACAATATAAACTCCCTCTACAAGACGTGGGCTTTAAATTAAGTAATAATGTTTGGTTGTTATTGTTCTTCAATGGTGCAAATTCCCATTACAATGAAGCAATTAATTAAGATATCTAATCCAGTTACCCTGAAGTGAACCTCAGGTGTGAAGCCCTGATTCAGTTAGACTGTAGACGCCATTAAGTAATAACTACCTACCAGCATGTTGCTGTGAAGCTTGGTAAATAGAGCTGAATGCAACGATTATGTATTTATTTATTTTCACAGATTAATCATGTGGTCTCACAATACAATATCACACATCACAATATCCTAGAGCCCAAAATGATCTTGTCAAATGTCTTCATTTATTGTAAAAATGGCCCAAAACCCCCAATTATTCAGTTTATTGCAATGCAAAACCAAGAAAAGCTGCAAATTATCACATTTGTGTGTCTGGAATGAGCAATTTTTGTTTCAAATAGGACCCAAACTAGTCGCTGATTATTTTTCTGTCGATCAACTAATAACTAATTGTTCGTTGCAGCTCTAATGGTAAAAGGTGAAAACATACATGGACCACATGTAAAGAGTTTTGTCAACAGTCCTTTAAACCCCTTTAAACATCCCTGAACACGACCAGTGGCAGAAACAATTTAATGTGTTAATTTAACCAAAACAAATGATCTCAATACGAATTCAAACTGTGATAAAACGTGAAGCGACTTTGATTCTCAGACTTTGGTTGTATGGAGGATATTTCTGGTTATGATTAATATTAAAAAGTCCAAAATAATGGAATAAAGCTTGAAGCTTGAAACTGATTAAACACTTTCTTATTCAAATATCCTTTTAAAACGTCTTTTATAATGTGTTTCTTTTGCACTAATATTTCATGTGTTCACTTTGAGTTGAAATGTTTTGATAGAAAATTATGAAAACTGGCAACTGACACAGTGGATCCAGTCCCCTAGTTGCACAAGGGATCCAGTCTCGTACATGCACAGTAGATCCTGTCCTGTATATGAGGATCCAGTCTTGTACATGCCCGGTGGATCCGGTCCCGTCTGTGCTTGGTGGATCCAGTGACAAAGCCAGTGTCAATAAACATCTGCACCAGATTTGACGAAAAGACTAAAACTAAAGACATTTACTGCATTTTTTGTGTTTTATTTCAATAAATCCTAAAATGCACAATTCATAATTTCAGACGTTTTTCTTTCTTCTTCGCTAGTTTTCATTTTCTCGTGTGTGTCTACTGTTAATTGTATTTACACATCCTATTAAGATGTCTTTCTTTTGCACTGATATTTCATGCGTTCACTCTGAGTTGCCTGAAATGTGCTCTACAAACATACTATAATAATTATAATAATCCTATAATGAGTCTTTTTTATTGTAATGTTTTATCATTACAAGGCAGAGCCGGTATAGGTTAATTTATTTATTTATATATATATATATATATATATATATATATATATATATATATATATATATAACTTAAAATATTTACTAAAGATCATTATTAAAATATAAAAGCCACTCACACCAGACTTTTGGACTACAAGCGTCCATGTTTTTAACAGACGCAGTGGCTCCTCTCGTCGTTAGACGATCTCTGCTCGGCGGCTGTCCGGCGCTCATGCCCGCCGTGGTGTCTCACTCCGGGAGGATGGACGGTGTGTCGCCGGGGTGAGTTGGCTCAGCGGTTGGGGATTATTTAGCAAAGCTGTCTACATCTACATCTGTTGGGTAACATTTAACATGATCCACCTGCGCCTGAAGCCGACGCGGAGCTCCCTCTCTCCGGCCAAACCAACTCAAGCTAGCCGTGTTGACTAACAGTTAGCTTCGGTTTAAGTTAGCTAGCATCGGCGGCTAACCAGAGTCCAGGTTTACTGGACTGTCGAGACATTTGGGAGCTGTCACCAAGATGTTGTTTAAAGGCAGCCAGCTGAGGGGCAGGCTGGATCCTTAAACAGCTAATTAGCACGATGTGAGTGGTGATTTTATGGCAGTTAAGCGTCGCAATCTTATGTTAGCTGTGAAGTTGAATGCTAACAGCTAGCTTGGAGCTCAACAAACTAAAAACAAACATTTATCAGTGGACTTCTTTTTTTAATATTTGGACAAACAGAGACGAGCTTTTCAGTGGTGTGGACGCAGGCTGGTTAGTTTGTGCTGGTTTGTAATAAATGAACCAACTTGAGGCTCGTACGTGCTGCATCATTTTATTTTTTCCTTCTTCAAACTGTTTTTGTTTGAGGACAAAAGGCTCATTATGATAACATCCACACAGATGACAGTGTAGCATGTACACCCAGCTGAAGCTAATGCTGATAAGTCCTCCCTTCATGAAAGTTGTAATGTTCAGTTGTGGCTGAGGCTGTTGTAGAGAGGTGCACCTTCCACTGTATGGTGTCTGGAGGGTGTAGTTTGTGGTGCAGTTTAACTGTGACAAGTGTTTCTGCCTGCTGTCATTGATAAAACAATAGAAAGTTATGCAGACTGGCATCTCATAGATGCAGAGTGGATCCAGTCTTGTAGATACGTGATGGATCTAGTCCTGTGCATGTCTGGGGGGGATCCAATCCCCTAGATGCAAGAGGGATCCAGTACATGCACAGTAGATGTAGTCCTGTGTGCACACAGTTGATCCTGTCCTGTACATGCCTGGGGTATCCAGTCTCCTCACATGCATGGTGGATCCAGTCTTGTAGTTGACGGCGGACCCTGTCCTCTACATGCACAGTGGATCCAGTCCTGTAGAGGCACGGGGGATCCAATCGCATGGTGGATCCAGTCCCAAAAATGCATGGTGGATCCGGTCCCGTTATATGTACAGTGGATCCAGTCCTGTACAGCCACAATTGATCCGGTCTCATCACGTGCATGGTGGAACTAGTCCTGTAAATGCACAGTGGATCCGGTCGGTCCCGTTACATGTACAGTGGATCCAGTCCTGCTTCATGCTGAGTGGATCTGGTCCTATACAGACACAGTTGATCCAGTCCCCTCTCATGCATGGTGGATCGAGTCCCGTTACATACACACCAATACAAAATCACATAAATGTGCCATTCAATCAGTTCACATGTTATGTTCTCCTCCTTCCACCTGCTCTCAGGTAAGTACTCGTCACCTCGTGTTAAAATCTGAATTTGCATGTTATCAAAGTTCTTATGATTTCACTTGGCAGGTTTTTTAAAGAAACATTGGCTGACAGGAAATATTCTTGTTTTTCCTTGTGCGACAGCCTGAGAAGGGCTTAAAGAATAAAGGACAGAACAATATTCTTTGTTTTTCTTGCTGTCAACAAATCCCATGAAAAGACCCAAACCAACATTAATGTATCTCAGTGACTGAATCCTACTACAGACACTCACTGCTGTACCAAATGTGCATTAATCCTCGGTTAAAAATAGCCCCTAACAAACTCATGGTCTGCGACCGAGTTTCATCCGTTATAAACTACATTTCCCAGCTGTTTTTAAAACATGAAACCGTATGTTTGTGACTATTTACCTCACTAGACGGTAGGGTTTGGGGCGGAGAGCCTAATCCATTGTTGGTTTTTCGTCTATTCATGGGATTTGTTGACCATAAGGAAATTATATGATACCTCTAGCATTATCCTTTAAGTCCATGTGACTAAAGAATATGATCAGAAAATGGGTCAGGCAGTTCTGTCATCCAATTGTCTTGACTACAACATAGATCCTCTGTCAAATATCATGCTTGAGTGGTTATTTAGCGCAGTTAGGACGAGCTGACAACCATCACTTTAATAGATTAGTACATAAATGATTGATCTAGAGGTGTGTGAAGGGCTACAACTAACGATTATTGTCATTGTCAGTTAATACACTGATTATTTTCTCCGTGAACTGATCAGTTGTTTTCGCTATGAAAATGTGGCGAAACATGTCGATCAGTATTTCCCAAAGCTCCCAAAGAAGGTTTTTGAGACGGCGCTTTAATTTTCCCACAAATTGGCGTCTTAGTTGGTTCTTTAAACTCAAATATCTGACACACAGTAAGTAGAGCTGAAACAATGAGTTGATTTGCCATATCTGTGACAGTGGATTATTATTTAAATAGTTTTTGAAGTAAAAATTCACCGCCCTCCACTCATCAAATGTGAAGACTTGCTGGTAAACTGAATGTTGTTGGTTTTTCTGCTGCTGTCTGCACAAAACAAGGCATCTGGAAGCATCACGTTGCGTTCTGGGAAATTTTAATGGCCATTTTTTTTTTGCTATTTTCTTGCATTTTATGGACTAAATGATTAATCAGTGTTTAAATAATCGTTTGTCCCACACCTCTGTAATATTTCACGTGAGGAACAATCTACACAAGATTAAAAATGAATTCAAAAGACGTATAAAACCACGACTTTGGAGCCCCTGATGTGTAACGGCATCAGAGATACATGACATCCAAAGCAGATTACCCTGAAGAACCAAGGATTATTAAAGGAGGATGAGCCAGTGGGGTCATACTGGCATTCAGAAATAGCTACCACCAAAACTGGGACACACTGGACCAATCTTAACAGTCCTTTCTATTGCACAGGACACTAATGCCATTAACAGGAGTAAAGACAGTATATTAACAAGGTTCCTGTGAGTCCTTAAAAAGTCTAGCTTTGGGTCACCGTCTAACTCTGCTGATCCACACATTGCCTCTCATGTCTCACCAGTCTGGTGGCCGCACCGGCCTCACCACGACCAAACCTCGCCACGGACTCCGAGGAGGACACGATGAATGGAGGGATGCACACCTTCAACCAGACGCACATGAGGAAGGCTTTCCAGCTGATGAACGACCTGAGGAGGTGTGCTGCCCACAGTGGTGTTGTTGTTTTTTTAACACCTTAATTGGCACATTTGCTGGCAGCCGTTCTGTCCACACGCAGCTTTAAAGACGCTCCCTTTTCTCAGCTTCTCTGTTTGGGTATTTATTTTTGACACAACAGTGATGACAAACACTTGAATAAGCACAGATAAGAACTCTCTCCCTTCCTTCCTCTCTCTGTCTGTTGCTCCTCATGCTTCAGTAAAAAGATGCTGTGTGACGTCCAGCTGGTGGCGGGGAACGTCCAAGTGCCGGCTCACAGGGTGGTCCTGGCGTCCTGTAGCCCCTACTTCTGTGCTATGTTCACAGGTACACACACACTCTGAAGTTTGCCTGGCATCATATGTGAAGTGTGTATGTGTTTGCTACTGCTGTCATATTCCTAGTTCTATCATATAATCAAATTGTAAAGAAATAAACAGACATTTGAGTGTGAAAATTGATATTTTTTGGGGGGGAAAAAGCAGCACTACTGCAGGGCTCTGCCTCGCAGTTTCTCTCGTGGTCTCAAACTGCTGCATATCGATTGAAAATTAAATGTGTGAATAATTCAGCAACAAGTGTGTGATGATGATGGCAGAGAGCCACAGAGGGTGCTTTGTACTCTTATCTAAAAAAGACCCACTTGGAAATACTCAGGATTTTGGTAGGAAGACGGCAAGATTGAATGTCTGTCCTACATATTTTTATCTCTTTATTTGGTTTATATGTAGATTTGGAGACCTGTATTACAAGAAGTTATGTCTCTTGTTGGTTTGCTCTCTCATGGACATAAAGAGATGTTCGAATGGTCCAAATCTATGTGTTTTATTAGAAGGAATAATCATTTGTGGCTAATTTTGACTAGGAGATATAAGAGTTTTGGATATAGTGCAGTAGACGATGGGCAGCAAACAGGCTGTAATGGCTATAATGGCTTGCACCTGATCTAAGTATGTCCAATAAAAGTGCTTGTTTTTACCACTGACAGGCTGAGATTGTTTTTCAAAGTGTCTGACAATATGACAGAAATGATCCCCGCAGAGACAGATGTGTAAGATCCTTTTCACTTAACCAGAAACAGTCGTTGGATCGTGCTATTCAAACCCACCAGACTCCATTGACAAAAACGGTAATTTTACCTTGCGGCATAGGGGAGTTGCTGGTCTACTGCTGCCTTGATTAGTTAGTTTGTTTGAGCTATTGTGTGTTACATAAGTCTTGTATTGGGTCTGAACTAACCTTTTAAAACTCCAACGTAACACAATAACACAGACAAACTAACTGATGCAGACAGTGGAAGGCTAGCACCTCCCTTGTAAAATAACAGTTTTTGTCAATGGAGTCTGGTGGCTTTGAACCGAGTGATATATGGACTGTTTATAGTTTTAAAAAAAGGATCTTAAAGGTCTGTCTTTGTAGGGATCCTTTATGTGATGTTGTTAGACACTTAGGCCACTTCTTGGCTGCCGAGAGACGAACAAAAAATTTAAAAGTAGTGCCCGCGTTTAAAAATCCAGCAGTTATCCTTTAACTGTGTGTGTTTGTAGGTGATATGAGTGAGAGCAAAGCCCACCAGGTGGAGATCAGAGAGGTGGACGGACAGACTCTGAGAAAACTGGTGGACTACATCTACACCGCTGAGATAGAGGTCACAGAGGACAACGTCCAGGTGAGAGTGTGTGTGTGTGTGTTTGAGAGTGTTTATTGAAAAGGGAGAATGAGGAGGAAGTGAGTGAGAGGGAGGGGAAAAAAAGTCTCTTCCTGTTTTTCCTTAATGTTTTTTATTCTTTCTGTTGTTTTTGTGCCTTCTACTTGTACTCTAGTTTTGCTGTAAAAAAACATTAGCGTCATCTTTTAGCAGCAGTAACAGAATTAGTGGGATATTAACAACCTTTTCTCATCATAAATCCTTTCTGCTCTTTCTCTACTCTGGGCTTGTTATTTCAAAACTCTGCCACAGTTTTTTTGGGGGGGATTATTAAATCAGAGAAAATGGTCCTGCTGCTCCCACCAAAAAGGTCCGGACTGTAAAACTTCCTTGTTGCAGAGAAGGAAACTTGTCTTGCAGCTGCTGTCTTGACCTTTTTCTGTGTGCAGCCCTTTGTTTTTAGCAAAAGTCAGTAACAGCAAAACACCCAACCCAACTCCAGTATTCAGAAGAGGAACTTCCTTCATTTTCAAGAATTTCAAAAGTTTCAATGAGGTCTTTGTACAGTGAATACAGAGGTTGTGGCAAAATTTTAACCCCCTTTATACCATTTTAGGCTTTTGGTCCATCGATTAAAGTAATTGGATGACAAATTCCTGTGCTTTAGTAAAGAGCAATAGTCACTAGATATCTCACTGGAATCTAATATAAAATGTCAATAGGATAAAAAAATATTCCTGATATCACAATAGATACTGAGTGAAGTTTAGAGACAATGACCTCTGTCCTCGTCCCTCTGCTGATGCAGGTGTCGCCGTTAGAGGGACAAAGGCTGGTTTGTCTCAACTAGCTGTTGAGTTTACAAGAATTTGCCAAATTTGAATACATGAAAAACTGAGCTGAGGAAATATATATATGCTTATATAGTTCCAGGTTAAGTAATCAAGTTATTCTGGTTAGTTTAGGGATTGTTTCCACCCTACGTCTGGTGAAAAAATACAACTGAAATAAGATTAAAGAGTTTTTAAAAGCTCCTATCTTTTACTATTTTAGTCAAAACTGTTGTTTGTATTTACTGTGTAATGATTTGAAAGATATCAGTGTTCCCTTAGGGCCTGATCGCTCTGCCTCTCTGGTTTAAATTTCAGACCGTCCTGAATGAACGAGCCTGAGGAGCAGATATTTATTGCCAGAGGTGCAGGAGCTGGTAATGGTTGTGAGCTCTCAGTGCTTTGCCGTGACCGCTCTGCATTGAGGCCTTCGTTTATGTCAGGGGCATTAACTCTCAGTGTTTGCATGGCTGTGGCGCAGGGGTTGAATAAATGCAGCAGCAGGCAGGATACTTCCTCTGATTATTAGCACAGGAAGTGTGCATGCAGAGAGGCAGGAAATCCTCCCACTGTTAGCAGCGTGCCTGTCTGATTGGCTCACTCGTGAATGTGAGACTTTTATATATGCGTGTGTGTTTTGACTCTTGGCTCATATTCAGTAAAAGGTCGCTTTTACTTTTCGTCTCTTCAAACTGTGTGTTTTCTCTGTGTAATATACATGTTGTTTGTGCTGTCCTCTGTGTGTGTGTGTGTGTGTGTGTTAGGGTGTCACAGCTGTTGTAAGCATGGTTTCAGCGGGCCTGATGCTCCCTGTTATAGGACATGAGGCTTCAGGGCAGCTGTGCACAGAAAACAGAGGTGACAGTAACAATACACACTCAGAGGATGAGTGAGTGTGCAGACAGACCGTCTCACTGACCCAGTTAACATTATGTGAAGGGATGCTGCACAGGGTGTCTGTTAGCATCAGCCTTTGAACGGGACACTGACTGCCTGCCTTACTAACTGATTTAAAAAAAGAAAAAAAAAAAAAGCACCCGTCATTCATCTGAATGAGGCCAGTGGGTCAGTGCAAGGGGAGGGGGGGTAACAACACAGAGGGGTTCAGCTAAAGAAATGTGGGACTGTCCAGTAAAGAAGTCTAATCTTTTGCTGCATCATAATGTGTAATCTGCGTTGGCTAATCAGACACATGCAGGCACCTTTTCCTGGGGTCTTATCATATCAAAACAAATCCCTTTTTATTGTAGGATAGGAATTTAGATTTATCAGTGTCCTTACTAAGTTAGGATGGCATAAGTCTGTATGTCAGTCACACTGAAGATGAGGAACAACATGAACCCCAAAACTGTAGAATTTTGCATTAAATTTCCCACTTTTTTTTTTTTCCTCAAAACTCCACATACTGACATGACAGCGTCCGCCACCTCTTGCTTGCTTTAAATCTTTAACCTGGGCTGAGAAATGGGAAGAGAACTTCCCAAAAAGATGCACTTTCCGACGCGATTATTGCCTCAGATTTATTTAAAGTGGTATTGAATATCTGTCTCTTCCTGTCCATCATAGTGAGCTGCCTAAGTGGTGACGAGTGAAGTGCGACAACCGTCGGTTTTAATCAAGGCAGGACAGGACGAGTGCTGATTGAATAGTTCACACTTCTAATTAAGATTTTTTTTAGATAAGATAAGATTCGAGTCCTGAGATAGGATAGGACACAGCCATGGGTTTAGGAATTGCTTCTGCAGTAGATTAAAATAGATTTTTCCAATTTTTGAAAGTCAAGTTAGGAGAAGACAAGAAGTTAGCAAGTCTTCTAATCTGCTGTTTTTGTGGCTGTAGAAGCTCATGGATCATAGCGGCATCCCTGGATGGTATTTCACTGTCTCCTGCACCTGAAACAACACGCATCCATCACAACAGCCTTGTTTTAACACAGAGCTGAATTATGGCCGTGACAGGATCAGATTAAATACATTTCCTACACGTTTATACTCAGGGACAGTTGTTTGTCCAAAATCACCAGAATTTCACACAATGTTTAATCTCATATCACAGTGTCACAGTTGTCAGTATCTTCTTGCTGGCAAATTAAATTGAATGTGATGTGTTCTTAAGTGCTGTTGCCATAAAATAGTCTGTATTCATTGTGACTCCAAGATTGTTTATATGCCAGTTTGAGGAGCTTGCATGGAGATGCGGTGGTGAAACTTGAGAGCTGCGGCCACAAGAACGCACCAAAAAAAACAAAAATAATAATTAAATGTTGTCAGTGAACAAAGCTGCTTGTAAATTGCATCAGATTTGGTTGTTCAGCCATTACACATTGCAGAGAACAGAGCTTAATCGAATCCAGGGCTTTGATTCACTTACAAACACTCTCATTTCCTTGTGCTGACAAAACAATATTGATTTCTTTTAAAATCTTGGGCACCAAGGTGACATTCACAGAGGTTGATGACTAGCTTGTTGGACTGATTGGTGACAGCTCGACTGGTTAAGTAATTAACAAACTAACTGACTGACTGACTGAGTTAACGTATTGCATGTGTTTTTCTTTATTCCAAAAAAGACAGAAGTCCTACTAAGCTGTAGTTAATGTAAATGAATGCTCCACTAATATTCCCGTCTACATGCAGCCTTGCTTTTACGTAGTTTTCCACCAGTCGCAGACTCATTCGTCTCGTTCCTTCTGTCATTCCTTCAACCACCTTCTTAAAAAGCTTGACGTTGCAGTATTTCTACATATCCCAAAACCTGTTGTCGGGGGGGGGAGCGGCTAACTAACTTTCAGCCACCAAATGTTCCTACATGTGTGGCTGTGGGTGGTAAATAACTGTGCTCTTCCATGTTATTTTTAAAACACTTTTGGCTCGTGTGGATTCGTAAACCGACCCAGAATATGGATCCAGAAGTCGCCTCCCTTCCAATAAAGCTCTTCCATCAATAGAGTCCAGTCACAGTTTTACAGTGACTTAATGCTCGTGTCCTTGTTGCAGGTTCTACTTCCAGCAGCCAGCCTCCTCCAGCTGATGGATGTCCGTCAGGTCTGTTGTGAGTTCCTGCAGTCTCAGCTTCACCCCACCAACTGTCTGGGCATCAGAGCCTTCGCTGACCTGCACACATGCACGCAGCTTCTCAACCAAGCCCACGCATACGCCGGTAAGCTCCTCAACATTCACAGCACACAAGTCTTGAGTCATCTGTGTCACTTGTGCGTGGAAGGTGGTGATGCTTCAATTAACAGCTAGTTTGTCCAGAGAGTTTGAAAATGTCAAGTTTTAAGT
This sequence comes from Pempheris klunzingeri, assembly GCF_042242105.1. Taxonomy (NCBI): domain Eukaryota; kingdom Metazoa; phylum Chordata; class Actinopteri; order Acropomatiformes; family Pempheridae; genus Pempheris; species Pempheris klunzingeri. Next base: position 24,460,674 of record NC_092020.1, on the reverse strand, counting down.
GATAATTAAAGTTAAAGGACGCTGGGGGTGTCTTTCAGCAAAAACATGCTAACATTTGGGCTTTAGCCGGTGTTGGACATTGTGTTTGTATGTTTCAGAGCTTGTGTTGTGTGTGACCCTGAATGTTTGTGCCTCTCAGAGCAGCATTTCACTGAGGTGGTGCAGGGAGAAGAGTTCATGGGCCTTTCTCTGCAGCAGGTGTGCAGCCTCATCTCCAGTGACAAACTCACTGTTTCCACGGAGGAGAAGGTGAGACACCACAATGTGTACACACACACACACACACACTCTTCAGCCCTTTAATAACAGCAGTTTGTCTCTTTCCTTGTAGGCGGAAAGATATGTGAAAATTATGTAAAGTTATTTTCCGGGTACACAAAATAAGAGATAATGATAATAAAAAGGGACAAAGTTTAAGGATAACTTAGGTGTATTAAAACCTGGACCCTGTTTTTTTTTTTTTTGAGAGGACTGGTATATAAAGAAAGTTTTGGAAATGGTCCAGTAAACTGCCTCAGCTGGCAGCTGTGAATGAGCTGCAAACGGGCCGCAACGGCTGCACCCAATCAAAGTACATCCACTCAAAGTTTTTGTTTTTACCACTGACAGGCTAAGTGTTTTGTGGAAAGGATCCCTACAGAGAGAGAACTGTAAAATCCCCTTTGTTTAACCAGAAACAGCTAGAACAGCTGTTCAAAGCTACCAGACTCCATTGACAAAAACAGTAATTTTACTTAACAGCACAGTAGATGCTGGTCTACTGCTGCCTCGATCAATTAGGTTGTTGTGTGATTTTGGTGTTTTAAAGAGTTAGTTTGGATATAAACTAACATGTTAAAACACCAAAGTCACAGCAACTAGACAAGCAACTACTGTGATCAGTGAGGTAAAATTACTGCTTTTGTCAATGGAATCTGGTAACTTTAATCAAGCGATGCAACAGCTGTTTCTGCATAAACTAAAAGGATCTGACTCTGGGTCTGTCTCTGTAGGGATCCTTTCTGTAATTTGGTCAGACACTTGTAGCTACCCAATCCCAAAGTATGTAACAATGGGGACCAAGTTTAAAGATACTACAGCTGTATTAAAGACATGAGGCCTCATCATAATCACTCAGCTCAACTTGGCAGCAGACATATATTCCAGAGGATGTCGTGTCTGTCAGCTGTTATCAGCCAGTCAACAGGAAGAGTCTGGGGGGAGCGTTGGTGTGTCATCCTGCTGTCGGAGCGGCAGCGGCAGTCAAGGTGACTGCTGGCTCAGTCAGACAGACAAACAGAAGGAGCTGCTGTCTCTCCCTGTTGTCTCTCTCTCTCTCTTTTTATATATATATATATTTTTTTGTTGGTTGAGATTTTTAGTCCATGAAAAAGTACCACTGTTAGCAGATATATAGAAATTAACCCTAAATTAGTTGTTATTCAAGTGAAATCACATAAAAAAACAAACCGCATATGGCTTCTTACTTAGATGAACTACTTATTTATTTATTTTTTGAATTTATTTGTTTGTGGACACGCGTGTGCTTTTGAAAAAAATGACTGCATTGTCCTGATATCCTGGGTTTCTCCCACTTGTATTCTCCTAATTACAGTTTATATATTGTTATATTTATAGGTTGATATATATCTTTATTGCCTTATATTATGTGTTCATATTTATTTGCCTTGTGTATATATATCTATATATCTTTTAATTTTATAATGCCACTCTTTTATCACAGTGTCATTGTGTTGTATTATACATGTGTCTAATTTGTGGCTGCAGCTCATACTGTGAGGGTCTCCTGTGTGATTTCTAGAAGTAGTTTGAACCCAAGAAGTTCAGGGGAGTCGTCGAGTAAGTTAACAGCCCTCTTTTCCCCTCAACTGCCGTCGTCTTTGCCCCTTTGTGCACAACAGGAGGGGCACTCAGTCCCTCGTCGTCCTGAGCGGAGCTGCTCCCCAGGCGACAACAGGAGATGATTAAGTGTGAATGAAGCGGGAGATTCTTGATAGAAAAAGAAGCAGGACAATGGTCTGCCACCTCGGTTATGCTGATTTACTGCCGGGAGAAACTGTGAGCAATCAATACTGGTATTTCACTATGAAAGAACAGAGTATCTACACCCAGAACGATGCTGTTCACACAGTCAGTGAGCGAGACCGTCAAAATAAGGAAGCCTGTCTGAGGCCCCCCCCCCCCTCTCTGCAAACCTCTCAGGTCAGAAATAAATGTGGGAGGAGAAAGTTTTCACACACACATACATTGACAAATCAGTTTTCTATTATTTAATTTTTTTTTTGAAATTATAAGAAAAGAGTATGTAAAGGAAAAATAATTAGGAAAAACAAAGAAATAAATAAAGTATGGAATTGAGTGATAAGGCTTACATCCACACATGTAAACTCTTATTTAAAGTCAAAGCAGGACAAAGAAAGAAACTTTCTAACAGAAATCTGAGTGATTTATGTCTCTCAGAGCAGACAGAGCAGGAGGGTAGTAACTGAGCAGCATTAACTGTGGGGTAATAACACTGACCCGGCAGGACCAGGAGCCACTAGACTCACACCTCTTTTGTTTCAGGAAGGTTGGTACGTGGTTTAAAGTCACATCGTGGGTCTGTTTGGTTTAGTGTAACTGAGCATATTTCTTATTTCTGCCTCCAGGTGTTCGAGGCCATGATATCTTGGATCAAGAACGATAAGCCGGCTCGTCTGGAGTACATGCCCAAACTGATGGAGCATGTCAGACTTCCACTGCTGTCCAGGGATTACCTGGTGCAGGTAAAAGAGACCGTCTGTCTGCTCTGCTTTGTTTTCTGTTCCCGTGCACGTCACTCACACAAGATTCGTTTGTAGTCGTAGAAAAAGGTCGCCCCTGAATGTTGTGAGTAACACCAAACACTTATTCGTGTCGGTTAAGATTCATCCAGATCATAAAGTATAAAAAACAAATACTGTAGGAAGTGAAGGCCTTTAGTTTTAATGAATCCTGTCGGATGAGGGGAAAACAAATCAACATCGAGTCCAGTTGTTTTCTTTCTGTGTTCAGATGTGGACACATGCTTCAGCTGCTTGTCAGTGTTGCATTATATTCTAGAAACTCACCAAATCACAGTTAACAATGTTCTTTAACCAACAATATCGTCCATGAAATCACAGCTCAGGGTTTTCTGTTAAATACTATAAAACTGACACTAACACTAACACTAAGGCTAAAACACTACAAACTCTCACTAATGTGGCTGTGATAAAGGGGTATTTCACTTTTTAAATAGTGTTTTTATTGTACCTTTTATTTGATGCTCTTCTCAACTGAGATCACTAACAGAGTGAAAGAAATAGCACAAAGAATAAAAATAGCTCCCACCCATTGAGTAATTTTACATACTTGATTTGATTTCTACTGTTTTTATAGTTTAGTATATAGTTTATGTTACTGTTTGATGTTCAGTGACCTAGAGATTTATTTGTTTGTTTATTTATTTATTCATTCAGTCATGTAGTCATTATTTATTCGGGTATCTATATTTTGTCTTCGATGTTCAGTTGAGTAGTTATTCAGTTTCTAGCTTTTAAACACCCACTACCTCTATTTCACGGTCCTTTCTTGTGTATACTGTGCATAAGTCGTTATGTTCTCTCGCTCACTGCTAGAGAACCCAAAAAAGTCAGGAAGTAGTTTCCTCTATCAGCACCTCGAGTAAAATAAGTCACCGTGGTTCCAAATTAAGGATGCAGGTAGGAGAGAAAGACGGTAATTTAGCTGCTGCACAAGTCCACAGGTTCACTGTTACCTGGTTACTCAAATGTAAGTGTAAATTCACTGTATGACAGAGTGCTGTGCTGTTATTTTGTTTGGTTAATAAAGGTGCAATCTGCCTGAAATGTGTTTCAGATTGTGGAGGAAGAGGCTTTGATAAAGAACAACAACACATGTAAAGATTTCCTCATAGAAGCTATGAAGTATCACCTGCTGCCAGCTGACCAGCGGCACCTCATCAAGACAGACAGGACCCGACCACGGACCCCTATCAGCATCCCAAAGGTACACACACACACACACACACACACACACACACATGCCACTCAGCAAGACATGGAGGCCTTCATACAAGATACATATGCGTTTACTTTTTTAAATGGCTAACGCTGACTGCGTACCTGTACAGGTGATGATTGTGGTTGGCGGTCAGGCTCCGAAGGCGATCCGCAGTGTGGAGTGTTACGACTTCCAGGAAGATCGGTGGTACCAGGTAGCGGACCTGCCTTCAAGACGCTGCCGGGCAGGTCAGTTTGTGTTTCGTGGGGCCGCACGAGAGTCTGAATGTTCAGAAATCAGTCTCTAGTTTAGTGCGACAGTATTTTCTTTGTCATGAACAAACAGCATCTGGATGCCGGAGTGTCCTTGAATGCACCAGCAACATGTAAAACAATATAGTAAAGAGACTAAATATAAACAGCCACTAATGTTATCGTTATATGTTTTGTTATGTCTGACTTTACAGACAAACGTCAGCAGCTTCAGTAAAAATGTGATTATTACATCCTTAACTAAGCTCTGACTTCTTTCTGCCTGTGTGTGTGTGTGTGTGTGTGTGTGTGTAGGTGTGGTTTCCATGGCGGGATGTGTGTATGCAGTCGGGGGGTTCAACAGTTCGCTGCGGGAGCGAACGGTGGACGTGTATGACGGAGTGAAGGACCAGTGGAGCGCGGTGGCGAGCATGCAGGAGAGACGCAGTACACTGGGAGCTGCTGTGCTGGCGGATTTACTGTACGCTGTGGGGGGCTTTAACGGAAGCATAGGTACACACGCACACACACACACACACACACTCACTCACACACACACACACACACACTCTCTCTCTAAAGGCCTGAGTAGCAGGTTTATTCATGTCCACTGTGTATTTGCTTGGTTCCTCCTACACATTAGTCGTTACTGAAGTCATTTTCGTTCAATCACAGCTTGTGGTTTAAAGTTATAACGCTAATATACTTGGTTATGTGCTGTAATTCTGTATTTTGTGCCAAACTTGTAGTTTTATATTCTACAAGTTGTACTTGTACCGTAGTTTCTAATGTCACAAGCTTTGATTGCATGAGGTCAATTATTTAGTATCTCAATCCGTGACTATCCTTTACGTTTGCACTTCCTACATTACTAACACAAATGATGAATTATGAAGTCCTCTAACACACTGAAGCTCTCACACAGGTTAACGAAAATATTTTATAAGATTATTGGTTGTTTTTTTTAAAAAAAAAAAAGCAAAGCAAAATTGTAGAAGGAAAAATGACTGAAAATGTTAAGATTAGGTGGAGAAATGTGTGAAGAGGAAGGAATGGACAGGTAAGAGGAGAAAAAAGCTGATTTAGTTTCTCTGCAACTTTTTTCAAACCTATTTTTCCCATCAGGCTTGGCGTCATTATCTGGATGATTACACCTGGAGGCTGAGCAGAATGTAATCACATGCAGTAGCTGCCCACTGCGTTGTCAACAGTAAACACTGGAGACATGGGAGCCATTTTCTTCTCTTCTTTTTTTAACATGTTTGCCAAAATGTTGTGTGTCTCTTCGCCAGGTTTGTCGACAGTTGAAGCCTACAACTATAAGACGAACGAGTGGATGTACGTTGCCTCCATGAACACCCGACGCAGCAGCGTGGGCGTCGGGGTGGTCGACGGTAAGACAGAAGTGTTTGTTTGACCTGGGAGACGTCGTACTCCATTTCAATGAAAGTATTTTCCCTACAGGAGATGGCGTTCAGCACGGAGCCACTTTGGAGAAGTGTAATCAGTGTGCGCTATACTTAGATATATTGTGACTGCTTTAAATTGTCGTCAGAGAGCTTTTCTGACAGGAAACTGAAGTTTCTCTTTGCTTGCTTCAAAGCCACCAGACTCAATTGACAAAAACAGTAATTTCTCCTCACATAAGACTGGAGCCCGCTGTGCTACTGCTCAATCAATCAATGAACTAACACTTCATTTTGGATCCAAACTAACCATTTAAACCACTGAAGTCACACAGTAACACAAACACATCTTCTTTGTTGAGGTAATGATAGAGTAGCAACTCCCGTTTTCTGGGAGTTAAAATTACTGATTTTTTTAATGGAGCCTGGTGGTTTTGAATTGAACCAAAGGAAAGTGAGAACGATTTCAGTTCCCCACCAGAGATGGCAAGACACAGTTGTAAAAATGTTTGGTGGCACATGTGTTTTTTTTTAGATGGTTAGAATAACATTTTCCTGCGGTCTGTGACCACAGCAGTACATTACTTCCTGTCTCCGCTGAGGCACTTGCCTACTTCTCCAAACTGTGGGCGTCCTGACCGCCATCATCTGTAGGTGACAACCCCACTTCAAATAATCCAAGCCCTTTAAATGGTGTGTGTGTGTGTCTCTACAGGTAAATTGTATTCAGTAGGAGGCTACGATGGAGCGTCTCGTCAGTGTCTCAGTACGGTGGAAGAATACGACCCTGTTACTGATCAGTGGTGCTACGTAGCTGACATGAGCACACGGCGCAGTGGAGCAGGTACACACACACACACACACACACACACACACTATATTCCCCTCTACTTTACACATAGAGCAGCAAAACAATACGGCTTTTCCCGGAGCTACTAAGATAAGATAAGAGATTCCTTTATTAGCACCATGGCGGGGAAATTCACAGTGTTAAAGCAGCAAGTAAGCAAAAGTAAAAGAAGAGCAGAACTAGAACTTCAATAGAAACGATAAATGATAAACTAGTGGACAGAGATGTACCCTAAAAATATGTAGGATTTAAACAAGATGAAGTATAAAAATAGGGACAATGTACACAAAGTGGATTTTAATCAGATTAAGTTTCTTTAGATTGTCATTATTTGACTGTAAATATAGAACAACATGACCCCTGTTGTTTTGAGGACGCCTTGCACAAAATACAATACTGTATTGTGGTCAATGATAGTGTTGAGTTTTTGCCCAGCAATTTTCTACAGAGCAACAGCGCCACCTGGTGAACTTTGTCTGCAATTACATTAATTGCAGACCCCCCCCCCCCAGAAAGAACATAAATAGTAAAGTCCTTAAAGTGAGCAGAATGACTCACAACCTCATTTTAACATTGAAATCTAAAGTCAGGTGTCAAAACAGTTAAACAGTGCTCACACTGATACATCTGTGTGTGTGTGTGTGTGTGTGTTTTGTGCAGGTGTTGGTGTGTTGGGCGGTCAGCTGTATGCAGCAGGAGGACACGACGGTCCTCTGGTGAGGAAGAGCGTCGAGGTGTACGACCCTCAGATCAACACCTGGAGGCTGGTCTCTGACATGAACATGTGCCGACGAAACGCAGGTCAGATAACGACCACGGACACACGGCATCCACGAAACACTCTTTAAACATTTATAGGTCATTTAAATACTAGAAACTGCAACATTTGTGGTTTTTGAGAGACGTCGAATGAGACTTTTCCAGCAGTTATATGATTTCTCATAGATATCTAGTCAGCAGCCATTCGTTAGCTCAACTCTGGATGCCCAAAATCTGCTCTTTACTGCAGAGGGAGGCGTCTTCTGCTAAAAAGTGATGTTAAGTTCACTAAAACGTCATTTTTAATTCATCAGTTTTTGTGTAGTGTAGTTTTTTACCTGTCAACATTTAAGTGGATTAAGTGGATTTATTAGTTGAAAATGTGATTCTGATTAGTCAATACAGCATTTTGCTGTCTAGCATATGTGTATAACGGAGCATTGCTAAGGTCGCCGTTCTGAAAATCATTTTTCTAATCAATAAAATCTTTTCATGTCAGTATTTCATCTCACATTTTTGATTTCTTTAGTTCAAAGCCATAAAATAAGTGTGAAAATGTAGCGAGCTGCAGCCATTATCGCAAAACGAACCCCCCAAAAAAACAACATGATATATTTACGTACCTGCTCTGCTCTCTAAATATCGGCATTGGCCATTGAAAACACATATTGTTTGACCAGGACTTCACACATCATGTTTAAGGTGTCACAACTGTCTCCTCAAGGTGTCTGTGCCATTAACGGGCTGCTGTACGTTATCGGAGGAGACGACGGGTCCTGTAACCTTTCCTCTGTAGAGTTCTACAACCCGGCCACGGACAAGTGGAGCCTCATTCCCACAAACATGAGCAATGGACGCAGCTACGCCGGTGAGTCCGATCACGCCGCCGGCAACACTCCTACACCACAGAGAGAAACAAACATTACAGAGTCTTCACACGTGACCTGCTCGTGCAGCCGCTTCTCTCGCTCACTCTTTAATTTTCTCCCTCCCACAGGAGTTGCGGTGATTGATAAGCCTTTATGACCCGGAGCCTTCCCCAGCGTCGGCTCTGCATCAGCAGCCGGTTTCACAGAGACTCAGCGGGCAGCCAGAGACGTAACGCTGCCCAAAAGGACGCCACGCCCTCCATCCTCTGCTGACGCCATAATCTAGGATGCATCCTGAGGAGTCTTTTGACGCTAAAACCACAACCTGGTTTTGTTGCTAAATGTCCAAGACATTTCCATTAGTGGGGTCCTGACTCTTCAGGGCACTGGTGCACTGGATAAGAAACAGGGTAGTTGTCTTATCGAGAGCTGGTTGTCTTGGTGGGACGTTTTCGGATGCCAAGCACATAATGAGAGGCTGTATCAGCTGACGACAGACTCCCTCGGACACTGATGTGATGGACCACATCAGAGCTGGGAAACGGGAGTACTGATGTTTTACCTGGAGACCTGGGCACGCCACAGGAGCCTTTTTCTTTTAATTACAACACTCACCACAGCTCACGAGAATATAAATCCGCTTATGGCAACTACTTACTCGGCTTGATTTTAAGATGCGAGCCAAGTAGTTTGGCTCTCGTGCTGCCACACTAAATGAAAAGCAGGTTTTTTTCGGAGAGCTGCAGCCTCACGAGAGTCGCCGCTTGGCGTGTATTCGTTCTCAGCCTGAACGCATGGATCAAAAGAGCTGCAAGATAATTCAAAGAATGTAGAAAACATCCTGTATGCAAATCAGCCGACGTATTTAATATTTCTGAGGTGGTTTTTAAAGGGGTTGAGAAACGCTGCTGTGGTTTTTGGACCAGTTGATTTGATTCGACGCAGCAGGACTTGATTCTGTCGTCGACACACTACTGATGCACTGATCACTTGCACTGACTGATGCGGAGCAGGCAGGCGGGCTGTCCGCCGCCACCGATCGGCCGGCTGGACGTACATACGCCTGCTCGTCTTTCCGACTGACCAACTGGATCGCTGACCTGCTGTACTGATCGCACTCACGGGAGCGTTTACACTCACCACGTGAAGGCCAATAATTTCATCCGAAATTGTAAAAGAAGTGCCAGTGATGAAGATGATGCTGGAGTCTCCTGGTGTTTTTATCTCTTGGCAACAAACCGAAACGATGACTTGTTTTTCAGTAGTTGTCAAAGGGAGAGTGTCAAAATGCACTGCAGAAATTCAACTGCAAAATTATGATTTAAAAGATGCAGGTTTAAGGTTTTTTTTTCTATTTATTGTTTTGGGACAATTGATCGCAGCATTTGTTCATATCATCCTCTCAGCCTGGTGTTACACATGTGCTCTACTCCCATTCATTCAGGTGATGGTGTAGTTATTTAGCTGACTGACTGGTGCCATAGCTTTGAAAGAAAAGAGATTTATATTATAGAAGCTGTTGTACGAAAGGTGTCCTCAGCCAGCCTTTTCGTTTCTGCCTGCAGTCTTAAAGAAAAAAATCATGGAGTAACTGGACACGATCAGCTGTCTTAACAAGAAATCATACAAAATGCTATAAAAACACCATACTGTTGTTTTTAAAGGCAAAGGATACTTTCAGTGTATTTAAACCTGGGACTTATTTTCACATATTTTGCGTTCAAAATGACTGTTAGGTACAAAAAGTTTAGGGGAATTGTGCAGTACGTCACCTCCACCTGCAGCCGAGCTACAATGGCAATGATGTAATCCTTTGGGGCGACCGTGCCCGTTAAAGTAGGTCCACTAAAAGTGCTTGTTTTAGCCACTGACAGGCTCAGGTTGTTATTTTAAGTGTGTGACAGCATCATGGAAAGGATCCCTACAGAGAGAGACCTGGAAGATCCTTTTGGTTTAGCCACAAACAGCTGTTATATCGCTCCTCTCAAAGCTGCCAGACTCCATTGATAAAAGGAGTAATTTTAGCTCTCTGAAACACGAGAGTTGCTGGTCTACTGCTTCTTCGATTGTTTTTTTTTTTTTGTGTTATGCTGTGACTTTGGTGTTTTAACACATCAGTTTGGATCCAAACTGATGTGTTAAAACACCAAAGTCACAACAACAAGATTAAAAACTCCTGCGTTCTGCAAAGTAAAATTACTGTTTTTGTCAATGGAGTCTGGTGGTTTTGAAGAGAGCGATTTAAGGGCTGTTTTACAGGTCTATCCCTGCAGGGGTTATTTCCATTATGTTGTCAGACACTTACATTAACACATTTCAGCCTGTCAGTGACTAAAACACTTTTAGTGGACGTGTTTTGACTTGCTCAGTTTCCCTTTTCATGGCTTCTCCACCAAATCCAACACTTTGAGTACCTACACGTCATTTCAAACCCAAAATAAATAAACTAGTTTTAAGTCACGTGTTTTACATTAGTCCCATCCACGTTATAAATCACACATTTAGATTGAAGAAACTGTTTTTCATGTCTTCCAGGCAGATACTGAGTGTTGGTTTCAAATAATCGCAGTCTGAAACTTCAAGAGCGACTCGTAACTCGCCAGAGACGCCATGAGACCTGGACCTGGGCACAGGTGTAACGTCTTCACACGCTTTTTGTGTGCTCCACATTCCCACAGATCCCAGTCCGTCAGTGTAGTGCCGTGGTGCGTTCATGTGTCTGCAGGTGGGAGGTGCATGTAATCAACACTAAAGAGATCAACACTTTTTCTTACTTTATAGACACTCACTGTATTTTATTTATTAGAGTAACTACTAAGACTTGGTTGGCGATGCTGTGGGGTCACATCAAAGGTGAAATTTAGTTTGTTTTCTCAAAAAAAAATCACATTTTCATTCCACTGTAGGGATTTTAGTGCACATACAGTGCACATAAACTGCACACGGAGACTTTGACACTTAAGAAGATAAATAAATGCACCTGAATAGCAGATAAGAGGAGACTTTAAGGGAACACTCCTCTAATCAATCTATACTTGTCTTCACTGCATCACTGCTCCTAAACTAGTCCCGGTTCACTCTGTCTGAAGCTAATTTAAGTCTCTTTAAGTTAGTAGATGGTCGTATTTTAAATAAAATGGAAACCACTTGCTGCCTGGAAAGCAGGAAAAAGAAGCATTTTTCAGTCTAAAAACAGTTTTATTGTAGATTATAATCAACAGTATGTTTGTGACTATATGCAATTTGATGTAACGGGGCTAAAACATCCAAAAAACACCAGTATGGTTCATTCTTGACCCTGGAAGTAGAAATTGACGAAATAATTTCACCTCCAGGTCCATTTAGTAGCTGTTCTGGAGCTTTTGACTGGCCTCCATTGGCCGGTCAGGTCTGCAGAATTTACCTGGAAGCTGCTGCTGATGTTTGAACCTCAACCGGTGAGGAAGACCGGGTCGAGAGCTCCGGAGCAGCCACTAAAAGGACCTCAGAGTGAGCGGTATGGTCCTTGGAGTTTTCACATGAACAATGTTCTTACTAAAGCGCAGATGTTATATTTTTAATACCATAAACTGTGGATGTTGTAAACTGAGCAGTGGATAGTGTGAGTTCATTACTCGACGTGTGTTTTGTGACGCTGCTTACAGGTGATGTGCAAACCTGCAGACTTACATTATTAGTTCATGTTGAAGGATATTTCCTGTGTTTTCAAACCTGGGCCCTGTTTTGTATTATGTTTTCACAAGAGTCGTATTTTCAGGTCCCGTAGATCAACTCTGCCGCCAGCTGTGAAACAAGCTACACTGGCTTCACATCGTCCTCCAGGTCAGCCACACCTGATCACAGTAGGTCCACTAAAAGTGCTTGTTTAATCCACTGACAGGCTCAGAGTGTTATTCTAAGTGTCTGACAGCATTATGGAAAGGATCCCTACAGAGAGAGACCTGGAAAATCCTTTTGGTTTGACCAAAACAGTAATTTTACCTTGCAGCAACACAGAAGCTGCTTGTCCGTTTGCTGTGACTTTGGTGCTTTAAAGAGTTATCTTGGATCTGAACTGGCATGTTAAGACGCCAAAGTCACTCATTAACACGAATTAACTAACAGATCGAGGCAGCGGTAGCACAGCAGCTCTAGTGTTCTGTGAGGTAAAATTAATGTTTTTGTCAATGTAGTCTGGTGTGTGTGCAGAGAGCAATATAACAGCTGTTTGTGGTTAAACCAAAAGGATCTTCCAGGTCTCTCTCTGTAGGGATCCTTTCCATAATGCTGTCACACACTTAGAATAACACTCTGAGCCTGTCAGTGGATCAAACAAGCTCTTTTAGTGGACCTACTAAGATGGCCAAAGCTTTTTTGCCCAGGTTTAAAAATACTGTAGATATCCTTTAAGAAGTTGTTGATTTGATGGAAATTTAAGTTTCATTACACTAAATAATATCCGCCATTAAGTAAAAGTGCACAAGTCAATGATACATAAAATGAATTTACAAAAAACAAACACTTTGTGGGGAGCGGAAAACTGCAGTTAAGGAAATCAAGTATATTTAGTCAAGTACTGCTCTGAAGTACCATTATATAGTATATTTGTATTTATCTACTCCATTGTACCCTTTACTCACAATACTTATTACTTTCCAGATTAATAATACAAGATAAAAACAAATTATGGCTTATTATTATTATAGATTTAGATAAAAATTTATTGATCCCAGTGGGGATCTTCACAATAATTTAACATTTATTATTCTAAAATGGGCCAGTACCTAAACTAAATTAATAAATCCAGAAGGGAAAGACACTTCATAACAGTGGTGGTCTATTAATTTAATTAAAACATAATAAAATATAGAAAATAATTTTAAAATAATACATTTTTAATTTGATAAAATTTCTCAAAATTATACTTTATTTTCATATATTATAATTACATTGTTTTACTTTTTTCCCCCTAATTTAAATGTTTTATTTTTGTTTTATTGCCATTAATTATGTTTCAATCAAGCTGCCAATCATGTGACCAGACATTTGCTCAGCCAATAGGAGGCCACGCTGCTCTGCTGTGGGCGGGGCCTTTGACGCTTGATTGACAGGTGTAATCAGTCTAATGAGAAACTGGCCGACGTGTTTTCAGGAGAAACGCCTTAAAGTTTACACCGTAAAAACACCAATAAAGTCTCTACTAGTTAATATATTTAAGTTTATTTATAATCTGCGGTTTCCTCTGAGAGATCAGCAACAGGTGAGTCTATGTATTGATTATCTGTTGATTGATTATTGCTCCATATTTGGAATAAACGCGGAATTTTAACGTTTAACTCGATGTTTTGTGTTAATTTTCAGTTTTCTGCTTCTACTTTTCTACAGTTCAGAGGGAAATCTATTCATTTTTACTCCATAAACTCCATTTATTTGACATCTTGAGTTATTTCACATATTCTGGTGATTAAGAAAATATAAACCAACCAATAAAAAATTAGAATAATGTAATATTACAGGTCAAACTACCCAGAATAAGTAGGTGTCTGTGTATTAGTACTTTTACTTTGTATTTCTACTGTAGTAAAAGTATTTCTGTCGCTGGATGTTTAAGTGTTTTCCAGCTTTATGCTCCAGATAATTAAATATATTCTAACATCATTTAATGAAAGTGGCCACTTTATTTATTATTACATACATCAGTGCAGCTGTTCTGTCATAGATTTGACCCTTTTTACTGATCAACTTTTATTGTTTGTTCGTTGAGGTGCTGTAATAAGTTCTGGTATTGATTTGGAGTCAATGGGTCAAATTTACAACTGCACAAATTTTCCCAAATCCACCAAAATATTGATTTTAAAAATAGAAAAAGCGCTAAAATGTGTTTGGTCCTCAGCTGTGATGCACTTTCATTTATTCTGAGTCACTTTCAAATCATGCATTTCCCATAAAATTATTGATTTAAAGATAGAAAAAGCAGTAAAAATCCAACATGAGGACCTGATTGACTGCGTTGGTAAAAATCTACTGTGAAAAGGCTTCGACATCTAATGATTCAGCAAGTGATTAACTTTATTTCACCTATTTAAGGATGAAAAATAAAAACAAGTCACCGAATATTTGCGAGATATGAAGTTTAAAAATAAATAAAATTAAAAACAATATGGTCTTATGGTTACAAGTTGGATATAGATTTTAAAATAATACTTTTACAGTGTTTTGTCTGCAGCTCTTCCTGTAAAAATAAATGTTGTTATAAGCTCTCTAAGCTGGAGGAGACGTATCTACATATTTAATTCATTTAACTTTATTTTTACAGGATAAATTGGAGAATTTGTTCCTTTTTACACCCAGTTTTCAGTTAACTTTGACTCAAGAAGGAGGAAAACTGATGTGGCAAGCTTGTAAATTTTATTTTCATGTGTAAATGTTTGTTACTGATTGTATTTTCTCATCCTTTTTGTTAATGGAGAAGAACAGAAGAGAGGAGAAAAGGGGGGAGAAAAAAAAAAAAAGCATTCACAAAGTAAGAAAACATTTATAGATACATACGCACGTACAATATATTGATGTGATAAAACACAGTATCACATGTCGGAGACCCGGAGGAATTTACAGCACAGTTCAGCAGCAAAGATGTCATGAAGTAATGCGATTTCTAACTTTCTTGATCACACCTGAACGCACCATTTTGTCCTTTTTTAGAGTCTTTAATCAGAAATCCCTTTTTGATGACTTGTAAAACACATTTTTTATCTCGTTTGCTGCCGTTTTGACCCCCAAAAAACTGATATTAAAGATTTAAAGCCTCTTTTTTAAACTCAAAAATCCCTTAACTGTCTGTTGTGGTTTTGACCCCCCCGAAAAAACAGGGATTATTTCTTCTGAGACATCTTTGACGGCGACCTCTGCTGTGAGCTCCAGCTGTGTTTAAAACAACCATGCATGTCGGATGGGTTCGAGTGTGAGATGAAAACACGCCGTACGCTGACGGAGACCGAACACATCTACAGTTTACGTGACTTTTACCACTCTGTCGCAGGCACAATGAACTAACTTTTTAAGAAACTGAGGCGCCAGACAAGTCGACCGTTCACTTTGTTGGACTGGAAGTGATTTTAAAAACTAAAAGAAAAGCCCTTCAGAGATCAATGATGGACTGTTTTTTTTTTGTTTTTTTTTTTCCACTTTTTGAAAGATAAAAACTGGAATGTTTTTCAGACACGACGCGTCTGTCGTTGGCTTTTCAATCCCTGTTCAACAAAACTTCTCGTTTTGGTTTTTCCAACATGAACATTATGCTGACAACAGTGGTAAAAACACACAGGTACAGCACAGTGTGTGTGTGTGTGTGTGTGTGAGTGTGTGAGGCTGAAAACAATGAAACCAGACTGAAAAAACAAATATATTGTACCTCAAATCTTCCCACACAGTCGATCCCACCCGCCTCGACCCTTGACCCGATACTGTAAAACCTCCACGCAAACCTTTTTAATTATTGCTGCTTCTTCATGGCACAAATAATAGAAACAATACGTCGTGTTATTCATACTATTATGTTCTCTTTTTGCCATGCAAGCTCACTACAGTACTGCTTCTATATTAGCTTATATTACACAGAGCGACAAAATAAATCAGAACAGAGCGGGATCGAGTTGGATTAGCCACACAGTGCCAGACTAACTTCTACAGCTGGTTTTACAGTTTGTGAGTAGATACAAAAGGATTATTATTGTCATTACCACACAAAATAATGGTTATGATAGTAGTAGCAATATGTATAATAATTAAAAAAAAAAAAAAAAAACACATTCTCAGGGCATCACAAATATAATGAACCAAAGGGGCCAAACGTAATGTTTGAAATAATTTAAACATTTCTGACATTCATTCCTTCGGGTATTTTTTTTTCTTTTTCATATGTACACTCTATATTTGTATAGAAGTAGTGCTTCATTTTTAGAAATACAAATGAAAAAACACACAAAAGGGCTGCATTCTGTGAATGCTGTGCAAATAACATCTTTTTACATCAAACCTACAGACGTTACCGTCCCCAACAAACACGCCGCACCCTCCGCTCATTGTCTTCACAAGCACTCGCAAAACACACGAAGCTCAACTCGCTCGAGACTTTGATTTCAAGCCGTCGCGTCGGCCGACAAAAAGGCTGCAGTCAGCTTTGATTCTGGCAGGTAAATGAAAAGTCTTACCGGCCTTAAACGTCTCACGGGTAACAAGCCAATGAGGTTCTGATAATAGAACGTAACCTACCAAAACAGCCGGTTTACTAACTTAACCAGCTGCAGATAAACTTCATCATCCCACATTCAAATCACACGGTGACAAGACAACACGCCTCTTCCTCCTCCTCCTCCTCCTCCTCACCTGCCCTCATTTTACCTGCCAGCAGGAAATGAAACTTCAGTGGGACTGCAGATCCGACCAAAGAGAAGCACAGCCGAGGGTCGTTTCCCCGCCGGCTGCGGAGCGTCTTCCCTCCGTGGACGTCGTGCTACATACTGATCAGACTCTCTGCGCTGTGTTTAAAATCAGTGCTGGCAGTGTTGGCACCTCATCGAGACAAGACGGCCGTTAAAGCTACACGCGGCCACCAGAGACGAAGCAGCAACCGCACGCTGCCGGACTTTCAGGAAACTCTCTGAACAGCAAACTCCCTCAGACCGCCGCCGCAACGTGCACCAGATACTGGCTCCGCTCCTCAGCAGTTATCACCCAGAATCCCTCGGGGCCGGCCACAACTCCATGCAGCGAACTGAACACGTGAAGAGACAAGTGGGAAAGCTCAGAAACAGAAACCCGACGGACGACAAGCGCAGGATTTTTCCAGATGATTTCTGCAACGACCACAAACATCCGCGTCGTGAAACCTGCTAATCTGAGTAGGACCGTTTCCCATGAGCCTCTGCTGTCAAACGCTGCCTTCAGGGGATTTCAGGAACCTCCGAATCACGCAAGCTTCAAAACTCAGTGGCGCTTACGACGACTTGAAGCCAGCGTTGTTGCAAGAGGCTCATGGGAACCGGAGTTATTTAGCGAAGGAGACACACAGCTAAGCGTTGGGTACATCTTACTGACAAATATTGCCAAAATAGAGAGAAAGAAATTGAAATAAATGAAAAGGAGAATCAGAATCCGTCTTTCGCCACAGCTCCAAGGTCACACTGGGAGTTAATACAATATATCTTTTTTCCGTTTTCCCCTGGAGTTACAACATATTCTCTCTCATTCAAGGAAAAACGGGAACAGCAGTGTCTCACAAACATGTACGCTTACACTTTTTTTTTTTCTCTTCACACACATAAACTTGTTTCTAAACTTGTGAATGAGTTTTAAAACCAGACGGCGGAGCATCCAGGATGTTTAAATTAGGTTTTACCGATAAAATAACCCGTCGCCTCGCGCCAGGGAGGCCACTTTCCTTTCCTTTATTAAAGGAATTGCGACTCCCTGAGGCGAGACGAGGCGAGACGAGGGACTTCTCCCAAAGAAAGAGCGAAGGGTCTCTGAGTGAAGAGCGTCTAAAATGTCAGTCCTCGAGCTGTCCGATAAGATTCCTCAGCGTGAAGGAGGAAAAAAAAAAAAAAAAACACGGAGAAACAAAGACCGACTAAAGAAAAGTTGTTGAAATTAAAAAGTCAGATGTTTTTTTTTTTCTTCTTCTTTTCTTTCTCAGAAGCGAGAAATGAGACACGAGTGCAAAAGTCTGGAGTCACGTCGGTGGGACGACGATGAAGACGAACACAGTAATGATGATGATGATGATGATGATGATGATTCCTCATCCTCCATGTTTTCAGGAGATATGCAGTCAGACGAGGCGGCTGACGGGAGGGGCTGTAAGTTTACCTGGTGCTGCATTCATGTCACGGAAAAACGGCTGTAAAAATGTGCATCTTGCGTCACCTTTTTTTTTTTTAAAAGTGGTTAGAGACACAAATGAATCCTGATATCAACGAAGAAAATATCTAACGTATAAATTCATCAAACTAATGTGATTTTATGATGATGCTGAAATATTACTCAGTGCTTTAATGCATATCGCTCACTAGTTTTCAGCCAAACAGTCCCAGGGTCTAATTATCAGGATCTAAAAAAGTTCTTTAAACATTCGTCTTTACTTTTCTGTCACATGACTCCCTAACATTTGGCAGATTAGAGCGACTGCGTATAAAAACCCATTGGAGACACCAGAGTCAGCATGTTGTTGTTTTAACTTCTGGTTTTTACAGTGTTTTAAAAGCACCACCTCAGAGGCTCAGACCAGAGAACCAGAACTTTCTTTTGGTCGTTAAGATGCAGGTTTTACGTCTAGAAGTCCCTCAAAAGGTTTCTGGAGGTGTTCCTGTTCCTGTTCCTGTTCCTGTGACTGCTAACAACTTAAATCAGGACATCGACTGTAACGCTGAAGCGGTGAGAAAACCAGAGTGTTTTTCTGTGACATGAACGCACCACCTGAAGTCGGCCTGAGGTGAGCCTGTCGACTTCCTGGGAGGTCATGTGATGTGGCTGCCGTCGCTGGCTGGAGTGTTTTGTTAAACCCTCGCAGGCGTGATGGCGTCTGACAGACCGGCGGACGTGGTGGCGGCTCCTCGCCGCTGTGATGAGAGCTGATGAGTGTGGTGATGGCGAGGGGCGGGTCTAGATGGATTTGGAGGAATCCTGTTTGCTGATGAGAACCTCCAGGAGGCGGAGTTTGGCCTTGATCCTCTTGTACTCCCTGTACTCCTCCAGCATCGGCACCCGGTCCTCCTTCTGGACATTTCTACAGCAGAGGAGGGAGACAGAGGAGAAGACGCCGCTTTATTTTCACGTCCTGAACACATTCCTGCTCTACCCTCCTCAAACCTGCCGTCTCTGAGCAAACGGAGGCTTCATCCGTTTGTTTTTAAGACGCTACTAACGAAACGTCTGCTACATCACACAGTCTGGAGAAACAGACCACTAACAAAGCAGGTTCACTTCCTGATTGTGTGTCTCAGTTCCACCTCGTCACAAAGAAATCTCTGCTCACTTTTTTCCCACCATCGCCGTTTCCGAATCTACTTCCTGTTAACACCGTCACGCTCATGCTCACTGCACAATAATGGTCATGTGATTAATCCTGAAACGCTCGTGTGTGTGTGTGGATGTAGCCTGACGCTCTGAGAGGTCTAATAGCGGCAGTACAGTATTTCACTGACTAGACGGCAGCGAGACTGATCGCAGACCTTCGTCTCTCCTGATCAGCTCTTCAGATCACACAGGTTGTGACAGACGGAGAAGCTTTAATATGCAGTCTGAAAAAGGCCTCATGTTTAAGCTGCTTCACTAAATGCTAAAATTGCAGCGTGTATTAATTGAACTCGTGAATCCAGGATTTCCACGAATTCTCAAATCCTTTGAAACTTCGTTGACGGGAAAGACTGATGTGTGTGTCTGTAACCCAACAGACTGTCCTGGATTCATCTCCATTAGTTTTCCCAGGAGAGGAACAACACTGCAGTCATTCTGCCGACTGACCTACCTTCCATTACGCTGATAAAAATCTTCCTCAAACTCCCGGATGGTCTTCCTCAGTTTCTTCTTCTCTGCTCTGGCCTTCCACAGCTGTTCCAGCAGCTCTGGCCTGGAGGATGATGGGATACATGAGGAAGCAGTTATAGTTTTGCGTTTTGTTTTCTGGATCTTGACCCATAAATTAGTGTGTGTGTGTGTGTGTGTGTGTGTGCTCTCACATGGACGAGGCGTTGGAGCTGGACAGCCGCAGGTCCAGCGCCAGCCTCCCCGAGCCCTCCTCCATCTTGGCTCTCATTGGACAGTCGCTCTGTCTGTCAGGCTGGTTCTGGCTCCTCACCGGTCCGTCTGTCGGGGTCACGGGGTCGACGGCCATGATGACCTCGGAGCTCTGCATCTCCCCGCCGCTGCTCTCTCCCTCCTCCTCCTCCTCGTCCTCCTCCTCTTCCTCCTCCTCATCCTTCTCCTCGTCCCCCCTCTCATCATCTTCTTCTCCTCCCCCTCCTCCCCCTCCTCCGCCTCCTCCCTCTCTCTCCTTCCGCTCATCCTCCTCCTCCTCTTTGATCTCCTCCCAGAAATGAGCAGTTTCACCCTCGATGATCGGCTGGAGCGTCTGGCTTCGCCTCTTGCTGGAGGGGGACACCTGTGGGGGAGAGAGGGGGAGGTTGTGTTATATAGATAGTTGAATATACAGTGAAGCAGGAATCAGATTAACAAGAGCTCGTGTTTTATGTACATTTCATCTGTTTGAGCAAGTTTACAAAGTCCACCTCACTAAAACCACAGACTGTACAGAAGAAGAAGTGGACGGAGCAACCGTGACGTCACCCGTTGGTTCGAAGCTTTGAGTTTCACTTCACAGGCATCGCCATCTTGGTTAGTGAGCAGGTAGCTCCGCCCTAAATTATCAGCAAAATCCGCAAATGAGGTCGGCGTGTGTGGATGAAGAGGAGCAGACTTCACATCATCAACCGTAACTCTCTTGAAATTTGGTTTGTGATAAACGTGAGTCAGTTTTCAAATGAGAGATCAGATCTTGACCACCACAAAATGGCGGACGACCAGACCACAGATCTCACTTGTGCTCGTGGATTTTTGGCAGTGATCTGCTATCATACAACAACCTCTCTTTCAACCAAGACTGACATGCTAATGTTGCCGGCACCGTGTAATGGATGTGATGATGTTTCCGCGTACGTACTGTGACAGGCGTGATGCTGACTCTGGTGAGCATCTGTTTGACCAATCGGTAGCGATCGTAGAGCGGCTTCACCACCAGACGCTCCTCTCGTGTCACCTGGGGGGAGAGTTTGGCTGGTTAGAGCAGGTTTAACTTCACAGAACAAACAAGCGAGCTCCTGTCTGGATTTAGGACGTTGGCGACTTACCGGTCGCCCGTGCAGGCCCTCATAGTGCAGCAGGTTCTTCTGTAGGACCGTCTTCTCACAGGACAACTGCTCCTTGGTCATCTTCTACACAGACCCACACAGTTAATCATGTAATAGTGACAGAACATGCTGGACAAACTGCTTTGTACCATGACGCTTTGTGCAATAAAACCAAGTCAAACTGCTCCAAACCTTTTTGTTTTCACAGTAATTTTACATGTTTCGTGCTTAAACTTCAACATTTCTCACTTTTTTTAAATCAGGCTCCCCTCATATATACATACATTTTCACCTATTTTCACTTTCACATTGTTGAAACGGGCACACATGTACGCCTAATATGACGTGTATCTGCATTATTCCAAGCTGCAGCTTTACCCTCAACGTTACACATCATGTTTCATCTTATGCGTTGTGTTTAAAATGAGTCTTGATCTGATGAAAATATCAGCTGCTGACCTTGATGTCGTCAGGCCAGCCGTCCTCCTGCCTCTTCCCTTTCACCCTGCGCTGGATCAGCTCCAGTGTTTCCTCCCTGGTGGGCCGCTGACCCTTCGCCTCCCCCGCTGCATCGTAAGCGCCTTGGTCCAGCGTGGAGCCGAAGCTCTTGGGCAACGTGTTGCTCCGAGGACGAGTCTGGGGGCCGAGCTCGCTCTCTGCACGATGTTTGGCATCTGAGGAAGGACGAAGATAGCGATGAGGAGGGGAGGTGAAGGTAGAGACACAACAGGGAGGGGATAGAGAGGGTAAAGTGAGAAAGGAAGGAGAAGGAACCAGGGTGAGAACGGTGGTTTCAGAGAGAGAGAGAGAGAGAGAGAGAGAGGAGGGGGAGACAATCTTAAGCCTTCAGACGCACATGAGACATCTTTCCCTGAGCGATCAGACATGCAGTCTGACAGCTGTGGTTAAAGTCAGCCAGTCACAACAACATGAGGAGAAGGACAAACATGCTTTGACAAGACACACACACCCTGAACAAAAACATCACCGCACACAGTCACAACCGAGCAAAATCCTTTCCTCAACAGTTTCAACACATTTCAACCTGTGCAAACTTTTAAACCTTATTTTAAACACAGTTTATGAGCAATAACTTATCAAGGCAGCATTTATATACAGATTTTAGAACATTTCTATTCTTTTATGCATGTGTGTGTAAATATATACATCTATAAAGTATATATTAGGCAATGATAATGAGGGAATCTTGAATCTTGCATAACAAAAACACATTTAAACGCCCCTGAGTGAGCCTGATACTGATGACACGTATGACACATAATGTACCGCTGCTGTAAAATAAAGCCTCACCTTCCTCTGCATGAATCGTCCTATTTAAGTGGAATCATTTTGCACAGTGTAAAAGCATCAAACACAACTTGTGGTTTGAGAAAACACGACTGTATTGGTCTTAAACTACTTATTATTACTGCTGTACTTATTTTCTTTTACGAAGAGTAAATACTGTGTAAAGAAATCAGCCATTAACAACAGAAAACAATCTTTTTGTTATTATGTGAAAACACTGGAGAAATGCCCACAGTTTTTTTTTTTTTAACCTTTTTAGCAAATAAAACATAAATGAATTTATCACATTGGTGGAAAGTAGTTAAGTACGTCCACATTTCTGATTGCTTTGCTTGAATATTTCCATTTTATCCAACTATAAACCTCTAACTCCACTAAACCTGAGGGGAAAACATTGTACTTTTTACTCCACTGCTTCTATTTGACAGCTTTAGCAACTAGTTACTTTAACAGCTGCAACATTAACACGCTGCTTTAACTTAATGTTTTAAATTAATGATACCACATAATCATATAACTCTCCGAAAAAGGACCAATCTACAATACTTCAAGTACATTTTTCTGGTGATACGTTTGTGGTTTTACTCAAGTGAATTGTTGAAGACTTTTCCTTGTAGCAGAGAGTTATTGCTAAAATAAATAAATAAATAAATAACCTGCCGCTCTAGCGACACCTGTTGATAAACGCCTCGTCCCAACATGCGGTCTGAACAGGAAATACACCAAAGCAACGGCGCCTCATTGTGGCTGTCAGTAGTGTTTGTGATGTCTACTTACTGAGGGGTTGGTACTTACTGAGGTGATACGGTCTAGAGCTCAGGCCTGAGTGGGGGTGGAGCGGGGGGGTGAGTGTGTGATGGGGAGGTGAGCAGATAGAGGAGGAGGAGGAGGAGGAGGAGGAGGAAGGGGAGGAGGGAGCATGGTGGCGTCTGTATGAATGGAGCAAAGCCTGGTGCCTCAGCGTGCTTCTGGGTAAAAGGTGGTGCTGGCGTCCTGGTTGGCCGATCGGTCAATCAATCAATCAATCGGTCGGTGGGCGATAGGAGGAGGGAGGAAAGTGGAGAGCGGGTGCTCACGTTATTTTTGTTGTCAATTTTGATTTGAAACAGAGAGAGAGAAATGTTTCGGCCACTGCGTTCTCCGAAGAGGAGAGCCGTCACCTCACATAGAGAAGGTGGACGAGTGTCACGGGGTTTCTTCAGTGCAGTGAAACGATGCACGAGAGACACTTCAAAGCAAAGAAAACTATTTCTACACATCAAATACTTGATTAAAAAGTGCGTTTTAGCTCACTGGCTGTCAAGAAACACCAGTTTCTCAAAGCTTCTGCAGACTCAACTTTAATTCTCATCAAAAAATATCAAAGACAGATTATTTCTTTATCCTCATTATTTTCCAAAACTGTTTTGACAGAAAGTCTCATCCACCGTTTCACCGCACTGAATTCACTGAGGAGGTAATGATTGTGGGTTCACAAGGACGCATCAGCACACTGGAGGGTGGGAGCCACGCATGTGAGAGCCACGTCAACCCCACGGCGAGTGCGAGTGCGTTAGAGCAGCAAACATGCGATGTCGTTACAAAAAGGTTTCGGAGTGGGGAGGGTCAAGCTGTCCGGCGTGGAACAGGATGGCACACGGACACTCTAACCCCGACACACACTCACACCCACACACACACACACACACACTGATAAACATTCACAGGAGGGAGAGCGAGCGGTCGTACCTTTAATCTGCCGGCGGATCTTGGTCAGGTCGGTCATCCATTTGAGGACTTTGGGGTTAGCTGCCTTGTCTCCGTGAGAGGGCTGCAGAGGAGAGAGAGAGAGAGAGAGGAGGGGGGGTTTAAACCAATTAAAGCATCTACCTGTTGTTTTTACTTAGAGAGACTTAAAAATAGTATGTTTTTATAGCATCTGTGACCCCTTTCAGTACAAGGCATGGTTTCCTATATTAGCGGGCTATAAATGGTAAATGGTTCTTGTCATTTCGACCCTTCAAAGCACTTTTAAATTACTTTTATTGCTTTTTACATTACATCCTCGTTCACCCCTTCACACAGAAGGAATCTAAGTTGGACTATTCTATCACACCTTCACACAGTTGGGGTTTAGTGTCTTTCCTAAGGACGGGATCGAACTGCTCCACTCCACCTCTGAGCCACAGTTACAGCTACGATAGTGACGTAAGGCTACGACACACAAGTGTAACCTACAGTTTTCCTTATTACTACATCAATGAACGAGCTGGATCTCAAGCTCTGAAATCAAAAAGCCCTGCAAACTGTCAACCACTCGTGCTGACTTTATTCACAAGGTTTAAGTCCTCTGTCCTTCATCAGGTAAAGTTAATATACCACGAGACGAGGAGAGGGAAGGGAAGAGAGGAGTTGGAGAAAGATGAAGGTCTAAGGACCAAAATGTTGGGAATAAAGTGAGTAATCAAAAGTAATCAACAGTGTGGAGGAGTTTACAGGCTTTTTTGACCACTTTGCATCTGATTAGTATCTTTCAAGGCCAGACACTACAGGCAAACGTCCAAAACACACATTTAGGTGTTTATTTTACTCCAATTTGTCTATTTGCATCTGTAAATTCACATCTTTAAATGCAAAGTTTTTAAAATGAATTTTCTGCCTCACTTTGAGCATAAGAATACACTCACAGACACCAAACTCCTTCTATATTCTGGAGGTTTTCAAAGAGGAATTTGTTCGTATATCATTCACAGTCTGATTCATTGAAGATTTTATTTGTAAAAAAATGTTTTTTATGGCTTTTTAATGGAATAAAAACACAAACTATATCCAAACTGTCTTCTGTAGTATGTCAACAACATGAAACAAGAATTTTGGACCTGACTTTATCCGTAATAATATATGCAATTAAGCGCATGTTTGATTAGATGATGCCTCATTTGCATTTATTTATACATAAAACTTCCATGCAATACATTTTTTAAAAATGTTTTAATGTACGTAATCAGCTGGGGAAGTTTCATTGTGATATCTGTTAGTTTTCTCCACTTAAAAGTAGTTTAGCTCAATAATACGAATACAGTAGCTCCACTTTTCTATTCTTACCTTATAGTTCCTCTCCTTCTCAAACTGCTCTTCAAACTGTTTGATTTTCTTCTTCAGGTGTTGAAGCTTCTTGGTGAGTTGGTGGGTCACTGAATCTCCTCCTCTCATCGCCTCTTTGGAGCCGAACGACGCTCGCCGCGGCCTGGAGCCACAGGGGATTCACAAGTGTGAGCGAACAGCCAAGAAATCCACACATTTCTGTCCCGATCGATTGATGAGGGAAATGACTGAAGGTGTGATTTGTTCACTTTAAGCAGAATCTAGCGGCTCTCCGTACCTCTGTGCTTTGGTGGGTGAGGTGGCGTCCAGGTCCTGCTGGAGGAACCGCTGGGCACCGTGCGCTCCGAAGTCGAGAAAGCGTCGCGCAAGGAGGTGAGGGTGGGAGCGGGACGATGAGGGGGAGGCATCCTGTCCTCCGTCCCCCTCGTCGTCCTCGCCGTCCTCCTCCAGGGGGAGCGGGGGGAGAGGAACCATGCGACCGGCCAGCGGGGAGAGCTGCGCCTCTCCGCTGTCGCTGTCGTCCTGCCAGGATTTGTAAGCCGGGACGGGGTCTGGGGAGAGAAATATAAAGAGGAGCTGCTGATACATCCAACAACAAATTAATTTTCTTCTTCGGCACTCTGCTGACTCCCTCTCTGCTAACGGCGTCTTGACTGTCAGCGATATGCAAACAAGCTGAGTCGAGGGGAAAGAAAAAAAAAAAAAAAAAGAGGGGGGGGGAAGGAGAGAGAGAGAGTGAAGGAGGTGGCGTAAAGATGACGAGACAGGGGTGAGAAACAGACACGCAAAGTCAAGGGGGATAAAAATGTGTTTAGAGAGGAAAGGCGTCCTGATCAATCTGCCCAGTGACCCTGCAGCAGGAGGGAAGAGGAGATACGAGGAAGGAGAAATGACAGGAGTCCAGCGGCTGTGTTATCAAGTCCAAAGGAAGGAAGTTTCACATGCAGGGATTTATTCATTCACATTTTAAAAACGGGAGAATGTTTTAATGAAGCTTCTTGCAAGCGACCACCATTAAACAACCCAGTGAGAAAGGATGAAGGGACGGATGGGTAGACCGGTGGAGCAGTGGACACATATTTAGGGCTGGGTACCGACGGCACCGACAGAACTACTTAGAAAAATGCCTCCTCGTTCGGTATTTTGACAACTAAGCAAAAAAATAAGCTTGCAGCATGCTTGTACCAAGATCTAACGAGGCTCATGATTGGCTGTCTGACGGTCCATTTAATAGAGACATGCAGGAAGAACATGGGTTAGACATGTTGGCCTTGTAGCTCCTGTTAGCGCTGTTAGCATGATCTCTGGTTTAGGATGCAGAGGACGCAGTCGTCTACTAATCTAAAGGTTCCCAGTTTGATTCCGGTGCTTCTATATTATTATTTGTTGATATTATGTTAACAGAAGACTTAAAGTTGTGGTAACTAGGTTTATTTTTCATTTTGTGTGTAAAAATGCCCAAAGGAGCTGAAAAAAAAAGCACACATACAAAAAGAGCTGAACCGTAAAAATGTATTTTTCTTTTTGTTTAAAAGGATTTTATAAAATTGGTTTAAAAAAAAAAAAAAACCTACACCCAGCCCTACAGACGTAAACTACTTACCTTGGCCTTCTTTTTGCAGATGCATACATGAGAAGTCTATGGGAGGGAGGTGGAGATGGGAGGGGGGTGACGCTGTTTGGATGGAAGGAGGACAAGAGGGAGGAAGGAGAGGAGAAAGAGGAGGAGAAGGGGACAGGGAAGGGGGGAGAGATGGCGGAGAAGAGGAGCATTGAGGTCAATCGTTCACCAACATTCATTCAGTTTACGTGATCAGATCAGAGTCCTGCACCCACGAAGCTCAACACTAGAACCGCCCCATTACCAAAAACACACAGGGACTCACTTTAAAGAGCTTTATTTTTTATTAACGGAGCTCGAACACGTAGAAACATTATTTCAGATTTAACTGTGCTGCTCCTCACTCTGCTGACATTAAGTTTTAATTGTTGTTGCTATGCAGAAAAAAGAAGATCATCCACAGCCGCTGATTCGTAGATGTACAAGATGCCGGATGATCATCTAAGCTGCTCACATTGAGTTTATCTTTACACATAACAGTGAATCTATATAATAATAGAATATATTTTACCCATTACACAACTTTCTTGCAGGACTCTGTACTTACTTGAAATGATTGAAACTGAGAGGATAAACTAATTTTGGATTCGTGTTGGAAAGAAGTTTAACAGTAGTTTATTATCTTGTAGTAAAGAGCAGGCTGTGACAGCGGAGACGGAGCGGGCGCCTACCTTCCCACTGGTTGTCAGGGAAGAGCTGGAGGTGGGGGTTGTGGCCAGAGTTTGGTTGGCATGGCGACAGGCGGTTCCTGTTGGCCTCGCTGGTGTTGGCGTTCTGATCGCAGCGGCATGAGCCCGAGTCCTGGAGGAAGAGATGGGGGAGAGGGATTAAAAGAGATTAGAGATGGAAGGAGTGAAGGAAAAAGAAAAGAAAACTGATGATGAAAAGGATGAAAAGTTTTTCTGTGCTTGTAATTCGAATGATTTTGTAAATTTAAAAATCTCCCCACATATTTCCACTTACACAGTCCGTCTGAGTCTGCTCCATGATGATACAGGGTTGATTGTCCTGCCTGAAAACAAACATAGGAAACATAAGACGTACAGGAAAAAATAATTAGAAACAAACATAAAGTGGACGAAATTCAAAACACTTTGACTCCCAAATTGTGATTTCTGGGGACAGACTATTGACATATTTTTTAAAAACGTAAATAAATGTAGAAATACCAGTAAAACAAACCAAAGTCACACAACATGAACCATGTTCACGCCACCAGTGATTCCTTGTGGGGAAAAAACTCACAGAGATGCTGCTTCAGCTGTGGGGAAACCTCAGATTTGTCAACCCTAAAATTTTCCTGAATAGGTGTGAAACAGCATTGGAGCATCGGCTGCCTGAACCACTTTTATGCTGCACGCCGCATCAAACGCGCTACATTAACTACGCTCGTTAGCAATCACAAGCTGAAGGCGTGATCCGGCGCGGCGCACCGTATGTGACGTGTGAGAAGAAAAAAAACGACACGACAACACGCTCTGTAAGTCGAGACGGGCATGATAAAGGTCTGTTTCAGAGGATGAGACAGCGCGTCGAAGTGATTTGTGAACGTGAGGTGTCATGTGATTAGTGCAACACAAAGAAAAGGAAGTCCTCTCCTCACAGGACACACACACACACACACACACACACACACCTATCTACCTCCTCCAATTGTTTCCCAGCTTATTAAATGTAAAATTCAAGCACTTTTCAAGCACATTCAAGGTACCAAAACCAAGAGAAGCTCCTGCAGCTCTATTCTATTACTTGCATCAGGTAAAACCTTAACTTTTACACAGTGGAAGTCAAGGGACCAAAATATTGTACACTTAATAGCTTGGTGTTGGACATTTTTGGACATTTTGGCATTTTCTCGAACGCACCTGAAGGTGTGCATGAGCCAAAACCAAACATCTCCAGACTCTTGAAGCCTTTATCGTCACATCTAAAGTGTGACAGATTCTCTTTACAATCACTGCAATCGCTTTGTATTGTCATACAACAAATAAACAGAACGACGGGATTGTTTCATTTCAAATATTAAAGGATGTTTTTGAATTTAAGCAGATTCCAAACCTTGAAAAAACATAAACTTACAAGATTTTGAACAAAGCCTGCTAAACTCTTACCTCTGGCCTTGATACTACATCTCACTCTAATAACTTATTACACAGTGAAAGTGATTTAAGTGGCATAAAGTACTTCAGTAAAGTGATACTTTAAAGTGATATAAAGTGAAACTGAACTCAAAAAACGGCTCGGAAAAGCAAACTGAGCCCACCTGGCAGTGTTGATGTTGTTCTCAGCATCTCTGACGGCCTCTGCGTCCAGGTCCATTCCCGAGTTCTCCTCCAGGATGGCGCCAGAGTCCAACGAATCCTGGGAGAACAGCAACAGCGAGAATTACAGATAACGTTTGCTTGTTTGGTGAATGGATAACAGAGATGAGGTATTAGGGGAAACACTGGGGACTGAAATGGTAGAAATAATTAAATGATAATTAACTATAATAATAGTTAATCTTAAAGTTCAACCTTTATAACTCTTTGCTCAGGACTTCTTTGTAACTAACACTGCAGCATTACTGATGATTCAAGGCCCTGAACATCCACACTGGAGGTTTAAAGCGTTTGCACGTGTTCTTTGAACTAAACTAAACTGAACTGAAAAGGTTTGCTGGAGGAGGAACGCTGTGTGGCCCTTGGCTGATCTGCTGGACTCAGATTCTAATTTAAAGAGGCGACAGGACACATCTCTCTCTCTCTCTGTCTCTCTGTCTGTCTGTCTGTCTGTCTGCCGTGCTGTCAGTTCCTCTTCTGTCTCCTGGACGTCTGGACGCTAAAACGGTTCTTGGGACACGAGCCACAAAGGCTCAAGGGGGGTTCAAGGGCGGTACTGAGGAAGTGGATTTAATCTCCACTGTCACACGGCTTACAAAACATGTATGTGGAAAATATGTTCACACGCTAATGAAGCATCAAACACATGCTCCTATGTGGCAAATCCTGCTTTGGTTGTCACACAGTGGGTGTGAAAAGGTAGATGTAACTGTTGATTTCAGAAAGTTACCGCGCAGACCCCCTCCGGTCAAACCCGAGGACGACATTTTACACCACTTCTCAGTCGTATCTCATTCTCTCAGCACTCTTGAGGTGGTGAGAACAAAAAAACGCGGCCTGTGTGCATCACTCATTGATCTGTGTGCAGCCTTTTACTTGTTAAACAGGTTTGTTGTTCCATCAGAGCAGAACAAAGATGGACTGTGCTGATGATTACAAACGTTCAGCCTTGGAATGAACTGACGGACCGAGACAGGAATGAGGTTAGTTATGGGAAAAATGCTGATAGCCGACAGAGCAGCTGGTCAGGGTGTTTCCCCTGCATGTGTGTGTGTGTTGGTATCTGATTTCACTTGTGTACACAGGGGGAGACAATCATGTTTGTGCTACGTCCACGTAACATTTAGTACATGTGAGATGTGGACGATTCGAATGTGTGTGTGTGTGTGTGTGTGTGTGTGTGTGTGTGTGTGCAGACCTGTGTGTCTTTCTGGCTTTGTTTCATGCGATGCTCGTGTGCCCGCGTGAGCGACGTCTCCCCTTCGGTGTCGCGGGGACCGTCCTCCGGCTCGGTTTGTTGCCCCTCGTCTCCATGGCAACCCTGGTCTGCAGACTCATCGGGACTCACCCTGGAAAACAAATAATAAAAAAAAAAAAAAAGTTTGTTTAATAGAAATATTGATATTTACTAACTTGAGACACTGAAATGCTGCCGTGCCTTTACGGTGCATGCTAACACAGAGCTGCTTGCCACACAATGTAAAACTTCTGGACATTTTGTTGTAACTTAGAGCTGACTGACCACCCAACAGATGCTCCCATTAACATGTAGAGTTTGCTAATTAACATCACAGCTGTCAGCATGTTTACTGGTAAACCGAACCATCTGTCTGGCTTTGTGTCCTTGTGCACAATGTTCACTATGACATTTATGTTTCCTTAAAGTCACACGATGCCACTTTCAGCCCCTCAGGAATCTTTGCAATGCACGCTTCTACCAGCAGGTGCACGGAGGAGGAAAAAAAAAGACCCCAGCAGAACACAAGAGGTTGTGTTGTGCACACTTTTGACAGAGCTTTGGTGTAAATATAGATATGTTCCCCTACGTGATCCAAGTGTATTTGGGTTTCATGTTTGTGCGTGGACGTTACTGTGTGTCTGTATGCGCTCTCACCCCTGGCTGTCGTAGTTGCTGAGGTCTTGGTCGATGGAGGTTTTCAGCTCAAAGAAATGCTGCTCCACTGCAGCCCTGATGGTTCGCTGAATTATCCTGAGAACACACAAAAAATACCTGATTTCTACGTGTATTCTGATTTTTATTTTTATTTTTTTTAAATCGTGTGTCATGAAGCAGTAAGTTTGACTAAAAAAGGGCATTTCTGTGCTGCTCTTCTGTTCAAACAAACACGCAGTCACCTTGACATTGCAGTTAGTTAAAGCTCAATCGGCGTTTGTGCTTAAAACTGTGTTAAATACTGAGTAACGACGCAGCCCGTGTTTCCTCCACTGGAATGAGTTTAGTTCAAACAGTAATGAGTGTTTAAACTGTGACGGCTCAGGTTAAAAGTGACCAATGCCAAACGTTTTTTCTGTGTTCTCATTAGTGGCAGGCATTAAAAATCCCACCACAGCCAACAAAAATATCCAGGTACACCCACATAACTTAACTTTTGTTTTGGTGCAAGACTTTAAATGGGATAAATTGCAGATTTTCAACCTACTTTGTATCATTATAATGTGGGTAGTATATGCAAATAAACAATGTTTAACTTTCACTGAGGACTCTGTTCAATCAAACAACAGCCGTAGAGACAATAAATGTGACATGACGATACAAAGCCTGTTGAAAATTGACAAAGTAAAAACTTTTTTGATTTCATATTCTGTTTGTGTCCCATATGTGGTCCTAGTATGTACGTCCAATCTTCCTGGCATACTTGACATAAAACTGAGCCAAGCCAGTGTGTTATGAATCCTAAAATGAGCTATTTAGCCATTAAACATCGAGTAATTGTGCTTCCCTTCTCTCTCCCTTAACTTCATTTTTATTTTTCTCTATCTATACTCTATCGGTATCGTTCTTTAGCCGTCCAGGGACACACGGGAAGCAAAAGCAGCACAAAGTGATGTGATAAGTCAATTATTAAGCGAGCTGTAGCCTGGTTGTTGTCACATAAGAAGCACATTTCTCTGAATCAGTCTCTCAGTCTGTCTGTGAAAGAGCGAGAGAGACGAGCAGACACACGGATTTAAATCAGCAAGGACCACAATAAAACCACTCACGCAACAAATACATGATGCGTGAAACCCTCTGATTAAAAATAGCCATTCACTTACACTAAATGTAGAATTCAGTGCTGGAAAATGATGAATCATACTTGCCCATAAGAAATTATACATAAACGATAAGTTAACTCCCATTTCTTGTTGTAAAATGAGTAATTAGCATGCAGCACTTTGCATATTTGGAGCTGTAACCTGTATTGTAACATTCACCAACAAGAATCCACACCTACAAATCTACTTCACCACATTTAATATTTCCTCTTACTGAGAAAAAGTAATAAAAACTCATCACCTTAATGTTTTAACATTTAATTAACTCTTAGGTTTAGCTACTATCCCGTGTTCTACAAATAGGGTTCAATGATGTGTAATGCTCTCCTTTGTTTTCAATTATTGAGTTGTCTTTAATTTATGTGCTCTTCTGTTCAGTTAGACTGAATCCAATAAGCTTAGTGCATTGTTCATCCATTTAATTAAGATCTTTGTGCTCGGAGTAAGGTTTAGCTGTACCCAGTAATGATGCACAGGCTAAAACCTTCATCTCTGGAACCACATGTAAGCCTCCCAACATAATCCCACATGCCATCGGCCTCCTTTAATGAATAGAAAGAGGTCTACAAATCAATTAGCAGACAAATAACTGGAGCTTTCAATGACAAACTTGTGTGTTGACCTCAGTGCCAAATTCAAAAATGCACCTGTTACGTACAGTAAGAGATGTTTACTAAAGGTTAATAATGAATCAAACAAGTTGAGGGCCTGATAAAAATGTTTTTTTTTTCCCTTTCTTAGCTATTTTACAAGTAAAATAATAAGTCTAGTTGTGACAGGATTATTCATTCTTAGAGCCAAGGAGAAGGAGAGGACGTTGAGGCCTATAAAAGGTAACAACACACTCCGACCTCTTCTACGCTGACATGCAGCGGCTGATCCACAGGCTCTGCTGAGACTTTATTTAACTTGTCTGGCCACGTGTTTGTGATCGTACTGAATCTCTCCCTCCATTAGTCTGGCTTCTCGCGGCCCGTTAGCTTTGTTTCTCCTCCAGCTTAGGCAGCAGTAAAGGTTGAAAAACTGGTATGAAAAGAAAAAAAAAGACATTAACTGGGAAAAACTCTGCTCCTGATGGATCCTTCATCGTCAGACTGGGTGTGTCTGCTGATACAACATAGCAACACCAGCTAAAGTTACATGATTTTAGATGGGAGACTTGAGGCTGGAACATAACTGCATCTGGGCTTCACATCCGTGGCCATTTAAGGCAAAACTCATAAAAGTTATTGGCCTTAGATCAAATAAAAGTGTGTGAGGTTATATCAGCCGGACTCCCACACAACTGTGCGCACATTTCCCTGGACTGTCAGCCCACCTTTGCCTGCAGCAGCAGCTCAAGCTCTCACTGTAGGAAGCTCTGCTAATAATAACTATCCATCACACACAAACACAGTTACTTAACACATGAGCGGTAAGAGATGATGTGTTTGCATTCTTTCACACACACACACACACACACACACACACACAGTCGAGATAGGCACAACGTTAGAGGGTTGCATTGGGAGTGGGACCCATGACAAATAAAAAAACACAACAACAACAAAAAAAGATAAAAGACGCAGGACTATATATAAAAATTGTGGAAATGAGTTCCTTTATGAGTCAGTGATCACACAGTCTTGAAACAACGGCTGGCTTATCGAGAACAAACACCACGTGAAGGGATCAGACACTAAACGCTTCCTCTTACAGGACTGTGAGCCAGGTGGACTGAACCCGAGCACGTTCACTGGCATTGCCATGGATACACATACATGGTATGGTGGCCCATGAGGGTCAAACGGGACAATCATTTAACCAGATGACCTAAATATGAAGAGGAGGGAGGATGTAATTTCGCTATGTAATTACGTCCAGTGGGAGCAGGTACAGTTTGCCCACAGTGGGTGCAGCGTCAAACTTTTACAAATTCAGAAAGATTAAATTCAAACTTTCACTTGAGGAGGTTTATGTTTTAAACTGGCTGCCCTGTTTGAGATGGACTGAGCAAAACAATCAAGTTCCTCAAAGAAGGTTAAGGGTCAAGTTAACAGTTTTCCTCCCTCTTTTATACTCACTAAATGTTTTTATTTATTCTTATGTATTAATTCATTCTAATTTGGGTAAGAAAGCATCTCCATATTAATTTATCTCCATTTAATTTTGGTTTGAATCCATAAACATGGATTTACCAAACAGTGATTTGCTTAATTTTAAACCCAGATTTACTCGTTTTAAACCCAGTTTGATCTAACCTAAGGTTAAATTAGGTGTTGGCTCTTTCCAAGCCTCTGAACAGACTAGAGGCCTTTTGAACACATTTGACATTAATCACAATTAGAGACAAAAGGTTTTTGCTTATTTGGATGAAGTTAATAAAACTGATAAACTTTTTCTTAAAATAAAAAGCAAAGCTAAAGAAAAGCCACCCTGAAGGAGAAACGTAACGCCAATGTGTTAGAGCTGAAACAATCTGCTGAATAATTAATTAGTCGATATTAATATTAATTAGCAACTAATCTGATAATTGACTAAACATTCCCGAGGTCCTGGTTCTCAATTGGGAGGATTTACCTCGTTTCTTTTGACGTATCCGACAGTGAATTGTAGATATATTTGGGTTTTGCGGTGATAGTTAGAATGAAATAATTAAATTAATAATCAGCTGATCAATTGATCATGTTGACGCCAACAAATACACATAATAATATCAACTATGAGGATTTTCGCAGGACCACTCTGCTGCTTATAGATGCATTAAACTACTACATTTAGTTTCCGTGTGTTGACCCCACAGCCCCTGAAAGTCTTTAGGTCAGTAAACTCACTACAGCGCCGTAGAAAATGCTTTGACTCTGTGTCTAAGTCACTGACTTTGGCCTGACAGTCATGTGATTACTGAGTTCATGTCCTCGGGGCTCTAAAAGCACCGAGCCGTGCAAAATACTT
Organism: Pempheris klunzingeri; assembly: GCF_042242105.1. Lineage (NCBI taxonomy): Eukaryota > Metazoa > Chordata > Actinopteri > Acropomatiformes > Pempheridae > Pempheris > Pempheris klunzingeri. The sequence continues at coordinate 24,425,310 of NC_092020.1, read as the reverse complement.
TAGTTTTGCCTCATAGTCAAAACACGAGGCCGGTTCTCCTCCTTCCTCCTTATCACTTCCTCTCAACCTCATACCTTTCTACTGAATCCACTCTTCTCAGCGCTGCCTGCACTTCTTCTGTCCTGAGTCCAGTTATTTTATCCTCCTCTCGAGCAGATGGTGCCTCACTCCATCTTCAACCTTCAACTAATCTTGTTGTCTCGCTCTCTCACCTCTCGTTTGCAGGTTTTATATCGTCCTCTTAATAAAATCTGCAGGATGCAACTGCTTATTTTAAGATTTTTAGTCGTTGCTTTTGCCGAACTCATAGTTGGCCAAGTGGAAAAGCCCAAATGCACCTTCTTCTACATCCTGACTACATGATTTAATGTCTCTTCTGTCGTTAGAAAAAGTTAAATATTCCTTAAGCGCTTCATCTGTCAGTTTGTCAGTATATTATTTTATATGTAAATACTCTTCAATGCACCAATTCTTTAAGCTAAGCACCTTGAACATCCTTCTTATTCTACTTCCCTCCCTGTTTTATTTCATTTTATTCTTACTTTTTTTGTATGTATACATTTTCTTCTTCCTGTTTTTTGTACTTGCATGACACTGGTTACCAACTTGTGGTAAAAATAAATCAAAAAAAGGTTTTCTCGAATTACAATGTCTTATTCTAGCTGGAATTTAAGGTGTGCATGTCTTTGAGTTTGTGTACAGTAAGAAGTGTCTATGTATGTTATCATGAGAGGATGAAATTACTGGTGTGTGTACTTACTCAGCAGAGTCAGCAGGCAGGATGGATATAGGGGAGAGGTGGGAGCTGTAGGGAGACAGACAGAGGGGAAAAAGGACAACATGGTTAGAACATCACGTACTCCTCCCTTCCCATACTGACATGGCGTGACCTCGGAGGAGTGAGCGTCGGACAGCGAGAGTCAAAACAGGGAAGAAGAAAGGCAACGACGACTGAACCGTGAACACATCCGTCCGTACTGTGAATTCTGTCTGTGTTGAAAGAATAAAGAATCAAATAAAATAAAGATGTGTGCGAGCCAGCGTGGTGAGTTTATGTTCCCGCCGCAGCTGTCTTCTAATCTAACATCCCTTGTGCCGAATGACAATCTCAAGAAATGCACACACACACACACACACACACACACACACACAAATACACAAAGTTTTAGTCCATGGCGCCACTCTGGGTGGGCAGTTTGTTATTTAGGCTACAGAGCTCTACTGAACCCTGCTGATCAGATAGAAGTGTGTGTGTGTGTGTGTGTGTGTGTGTGCGTCAAGTCATATTTGTTGTTCGATGCTCTTCTATGAGCAAGGAAGTGTGTGTGTGTGTGTGTGTGTGTGTGTGTGTGTGTGTGTGTGTGTGGCATGAGCAAGGCTGCGTCCGTTGATTCAGCAGCCTGCCGCTGGCCACACACACACACACACACACACACACACACACACACACACACACACACACACACACACACACACACACACACACACACACACACACACACACACACACACACACACACACACACACACACACACACACACACACACACACACACAGGCACGACCGGACTCCAGATTTATATAACACTCCTACACACACAACACAAGGTCGTTCACATTATGCCCAAGTACATGGGTACATCTCATACATACTCTGAGAGTGTGTGTGTGTGTGTGTGTGTGTGTGTGTGTGAGAGAGAAAGAGAGAGAGAGAGACTCGGGCGGTCAAACTCATCTCATTAGAAAAACAGCAGCTGACGTTATGCAAGCTGTATGTGTGGATGTATATTGGCTCCTTAACACAGACAGCCACCCACACACACACCCACACCACACACACACACACACACACACACACACACACACACACACACACACACACACACACACACACACACACACACACACACACACACACGTAGATCAATACAGACTGAATTATTAATGGCAGACAGGCCATGATAACGCCCTCCATCTTTACTCTTCTTCCACACCTTTTCTTCTAATCCTTCCCTTTCCATTTCTTCTCTACCCTCCTTTCTCTCTTCATTAGCTTCCCTTTCTGTCATTAGATTATTATTTTTTTGGTTTCTCTCCATTTACTTTTCACTTTAGATCATTCTTGCCAACCTATTTCATCTGTTCTCCCTCCCTTATTCCATGTTTCCCCCCTTTCTCTCATCCCACCCTGCCATGATTTATACAGATTTTTTTTTTTTTTTTTTATATTTCACCTCTGCCCTTTTGGAATCCATCTTTCTATCCACGGCGTTTCTTTCCTCTTTAATCTCCTCTCCTCCTCCCGTGCAGGCTTTGAAGGTAACAAGCAGCTCACATTCTCTTTTCTGACACTGTAACCTTGATCGGGAACATGAGTGCGATTGAGAGACAGACAAAAAAGAGGCAGAGAGGCACGGGTGTTGTGGAGATCAAAACAATACGCCTGCCAAAAAAGCCTGGAAAACAGCGGCTGCGAGGGAGGACGAGTAATGAAATATAAAAACAAACATAATAACAAAAAAACAACCTTTCTTTAATCTGCTGCCCTCCCAAGCGGACCGAGGAAGCACTTGGATAACGTCTGTATTTTGTCCATTTGGCTCCAACATCTGACAAATATTCCACAATTATCCGGACTGAGTTCATATCAGATCTTTTGTCATTTGAAACTCATTCTCCTGTTCAGTCAACACAGCGGACTGCCCTTTAAACGGGAGCCCACCCTGCAGGCTCCCCACAGCAGCAACTGGCCCTACAACCACTGATAACATCTGGCAGCAGGCTCTCCTGCTGAGCTGCGCCCTGAGGTGGCTGCATCTCTAACAGTAGATCCTTGATAGGGTCCTCACAGACGTTACATAATCTCCATGTGCCTTAAGTAGCGAAGATAATATCCTACCTTACACTATTCTGCCCCTGAAGACTGCAACTTAAGTTGTTGTTGTTGCAGCCTGAGGGTGGGAGATAATTCAGTCAGTTCAGCCCTAAGAGATCATACATGACACCCTTTACGGGGCCCTTCTGGGCATTTCTCCCCCACCCCCCCCTGGGAACACCATGAAGGGCAGATGGGACTAAATATTCCAGCTTCCTGATGCAGCAGAAAGTGGTTTAGATCATGTCTCAAGGTGGAAAGCTTCTCCTTTACTAATCAGCGCGGCTATCATGCCAACGTTACACCAGAGGACAAAAGCGAACACTGTCACATGCACCGAAGATTTCAGGTTAATCAATCAATCAATCTTTATTTATACAGCGCCAAATCACAACAGCGTTATCTCAAGACGCTTTACATGAAGAGCAGGTCTAGACCAAACGCTTTAATTAGAGAGAGAGCCAACGATTCAGGAATTCAACATTAAGGATTCAAGAATCCCCACATGAGCAGCATCAGATGTTATATTGTATATTGTTTACATGGGATGTGATCTAACACGGTCCGGTGCACCAGAACATTTAAACAGCTGTGCCTCTTGATAATAATCAATAATAATAAGGTGGTTTTTCCAGCGTTTTTTTAATTTGTTCTACATTTTCATGTATCCCGGCTTCGATAATTTTTTCATGGACTTGTTTGAAGAGCTGGCTGTTTTTCCTGCTGTTCGGTTCTGTCAAGATTTTGTATGAAAAACAAACAACAACTCTCCACAGGAGGTCCAGTTCAGCTTGTAAGCTGCCATGTTGTTAGATTTGGGAAAACATGAATCCACATGCCTTTACGCAGAGACATAGTCGGGCGAGCACAGAAAAAAAAAAAAAAAAAACTCTGCCATGAAGTAATCTGGTTAAATCATTTACATGGTACAGTTTTTCGTTTTTATCTGTGTATGAACAGGTTTAAAGTACCCCGTTACAACCAGGTGAGGTCTGATTATTGCGAGTGACGTGTTTATATTCTGTTTGTGCATTTACACAGATAGTAATTGCAACACGAGGCTCCATGTGAACGTAGTTAGTGTGTCGTACAGCTCACCTTTGGTTCAGACAACACATCAGTTTCACACACTCACGTCTCACCATTAATTAGCTTTTAACAAAACATGAGCAAAGTTTTGAAATCTTAAGAGGATTATATTTAAATCTGGAACTACAATATACACACAAGGAACTGGATGCACTCCTAGGGACAACTGCAATGTTGCTTTTGCTCTTTTTAGAGTCACTTAACACCCTGTGAAAATGTAGTTTTTGCCAACCTCCGCTAGTTTAACTTCTCACTTTGCTGCACTGATATTGCACTCCAGGGTGTGTCAGCACACTGTGAGATAAATACTATTAATAAATCAGAGAGGGCAGTAAAACCCCTACTTTTTAGCCAAGTGTCAAGTTAATCTTTGATAGCTTTAAATGTTTTGGCTGTTATTAGATTAAAGGACACTCAAATAAAACGATAACCGCTGGTAATTTCAATGATCTATGCTGGATTGCATGTGTTGAAGCTAACAGTACGCACATTTCTTTTTAAACTTAACAACAACATGACCATTTTAAGACACATGAAGGTCAGATATCTATTTTTGTTGCTGACTCTGGCCTCAAACTGACACGTGTGTGAATAGCACTAGTTGGCCAATAAAGGCTTGGCTTTCAAAAGTGCTCCAAGTAGGTCGGATTAGATCGGCTGCTGCCCTACAGCCACGACGACTGCAGCAGTAGCCGAGCGCGGAGATAAGACCTTGATAACATCTTAAGGAGTCGCACCTTTAGCTACCTGTTCCTTGGCAGTCCTACTGTAAAACCTTTTAAAGCGACCTAAGCAGACGGTCACGTTGCCTGTGAAAATGTTACAGAAGCAAACAAACATGTCGCTTCTTTTCAAATTTGATTCAGTGCCGACGACAGGCGGGAACTGTTCATTACCACCGCCGCTGCCCGCTGATCCAATGACTTTGATTCAAACTGTGATTAGTACACATTACTAATTAATTTATCAATTTTGATTTCACTGATTGTTTTATCGACTGCATCCTAAAGGCATCTGAGGTGAGTGGCAGAGGAAAATTAATTCAGATCACATCAGGCTAATCTGCGGTCTGCTAACCAGATCCCTGGACAAGGAAAATCTCTCTGGTGGCAGATTACAGCACTCGTAGGCAGACGTGCATCACCTGAGGGCTGAAGTATATTGTTCTCCTGATTAGGAATAGTAAAAATAAAAGATATTTATAAAGCAAATCAGTAAATAAACATTAAAAATCAACGTCTATCTATCCATCTAAGCCGTGGAACAACCCTCATGTTAATACTATGGTTCTTCTTTAATGTCGTGACTGTTACGATCCTGCTTTAACACCATAAGAGCTTTATACTTTTCTAGATTTACTACTTATCCTTGAATGTGGGATGCAGTGTCTGAACATGCGATAATGGCTCTACAGAGACTCTAATTTATAACATAAACTAATTACTGACCTTTAAAAGACTGGTGATATATGAATACTACTATTACCCTGCATGTTGTACGGGTAATTAAACCATTAGGAATTCGTGCACGGCTACATAAAACTGTAGAAAACTAAGAAATACCATATTTTCTTTCTGCAGTGGAGAATATTAGGCTTCATATCATATTGTAGTGCAGCATTTTCTATCTCCAGAAGGTTTGTGACCTTCATATATTAGCAGATAAAATCATTGCGTAGCCCCGGCCTTTAATATGGATATTATGAATATGACTGAATATGTATTATTATTATTATAATATACTGAGAAATTCTTTGCTACTCTGTTCTTGCTGAAGTTCTTATCTCTTAGTCTGATTTTAACAAAACATGGCTCAGCACAGCTTCCACAGTCTCTAGCCAGAGTTCATTTTGGTTGCTGTGTAGGCGACTAACCTGAAGGTAACGTAGTACTACATTTTACATACAGTATATAGGGCAAGAGTATCAGCTTCACACAGCTAAGAGTGCATACTGCAGAGCTGCAATGCTGTGCTGTGTTATCAGAGGCCTCATCTCAGCTGACTGGGTGACTAAACAACGACAACATCTCAGGATGACTGTGGCCTCGTCTGCTGCATTATGTTAGCAGAGTAAAATGACACGAGAGGGGCTTTGTGCTCCCGCTGCAGATGGTAACGAGGAAAAGGGACGATCAAGGGTGTCCTCACATCATTTACAACAATTATTCTGATAGTTTGATAAAAAAAAAGCAAACAAAGAGAGTGTGCATATGTGTGTGTGCGAGTGTGTGTGTGTGTGTGTGTGTATGTTTAAGGTGAGTTTGAGGTTAGTTGTGATTCCACAGAGGTGCTGGTGTCAGCAAACCTGTCTCTGCTCCGTTCTGGCTGGAAGGTACTACAGACTGCTGCAGTCTGTGCATCCACACACACACACACACACACACACACACACACACACACTATTGTCTTTCTATAGTAGTGAGGACACTCATTGGCATAACCTTAGTCATCACAGCCAAATGTCTAACCCTGACCTTGACCTACTTCTAGCAACTTAACCTTAAAACCAAGTCTTAACCCTCAAACAGTTGTGAGGACCAGACAAATTGCACAATGGCTTAAAACCAAAATGTGCACTCATACATATACATGAATTCATATCACACACGTTTATCAGTATGCACGAGATGACACATTTTACTGGCTAGTAACCTCCTTCAAACACTCACACACTTTCCCTCCGTCTCTCACACGGGCTCACAGAATCCTAAACACCATCTTACATTTCATAAACAGCTCTTCTCGCTGCCTCTGAAGCAGCAACCATTTATAGTCCTTAATGTCTTGGACAAGAAACCCTCTCAGACATTTACATTCAAGCGGTCCACAACTCCAGGCCAAAGGTTTTGGATCGGCGTTCTCTGCATGGACGCTATTTGTTCCCATCAGTGACTTCGCATTCAGGACTATAAATGACCAGTGCAGCTCCCCTGCATTCATTTTCCTTTAATCATCCCACAGACGTTTGGCCATCTGAGAATAATGATCTGTTTTGTTTAGTCGACTCAACAAATCGTCCACGGCCCCTCTCTCCACCTCCTCATCCCTCCTTCAATTAATCATTCCTCCTGCACAGTCATGAGGAGCTGATGCAAGATTGCTTAGAGCTTGCACTTTAATTGCTATTCTTTTTGGCACTGCCTGTGGATTTGTATACCGAGGTGAACTATATTAATAAAGGATGTGTGCGCATATGGCGTCGCTTAAGATTTCCTCATGGAAAACTGTAGAAAAAAAAAAACTGTACAAACATGTTCTGGATAAAGGCTGCAAATAATTATTATTTTATCAATTTAAATATGGCTTGATTTTATGTCAATCAATCATTTAGTCTATAAAATGTTTTTTAAAAAATGAAGAGGTGAAAAAGCTAATATCCTACCAAGAGTCAAGAATTAAAGACAGTCAGTATTTTTTTTAACCAACAATCAATAATTTCAGTAATTTTCCAAGCAAAAACTTTCTCAAACAGATGTAAATCATCCCTTTTGTTTCACCTCTTTGCTAACTGACACATAAAGAAAACATTTTCAAGACTAGTTTTCAAACTGACTGCCAGGAGCACCTCAAAAGACTTTGGTTACTCAATAATGGTAACTGTGAAGTGCCCCTAGCTGCTAGAGATAAATGCCTCAAACATATCAAAAGGTATGATTGACTGCCGAGGCCTTAATTTGAGAAAACGCTCCTTAATCCTTTCGGTTCGAGGCCAAAAGCTGCATCAGTTTTCTCTCATAACTAAACACTGAAGAGGCTTAACAACACAGAACGGCTGAGAGTAACCTTTACCCAGATCGGACCACAAGGGTTAAAAATAAACACCTGGAATTTAAATAGTTCAATATTAAAATACTAAAATTAACCATAAAACAACAGAGGGAACTATTCACAGCCTCGTTTCCCATTAAGTAGAACTGGATACAAGAAAACCTTTGATGCTCACATGTTTTATTGCCCCACTAACACATAAAATGGACTTAGAAGCTGCTTAACAGCACATTTTGCTTGTAATGACCAGAGCTACTGATAAGTCGATTGACAGCCAGGTGGATCAATTGGTTCATGTTCATTTAACCAGTGGACGGGAGGCCGGCGTTTCACTGGAACCGACAGGGTTAAAGGGCAAAAACTGCCATTTTCTGCCCCTCTATGGAGAAAATGCTGACACATCCTCAGCCAGCCCCCCCCTGTTTTCTTCATACTCAGATTGCATAACACAATATGAGCTGTTAAGTAATGCCATGACCCCCTTTTTCTTCATCTTCTTCTGCTGTTTCTATTCCTGTAAAAAGAAAAGACGGGCTTCCTCGAGTCTCTTTCATCTCTCCCTGGTATCAAAACAATGAGCAGGAAACACAATCCAACCTCATTTCCCTCCATTCTTCCATTCATAACAAAAAAAGGATTTAAAATCACTCGACATGAAGGTTTCTATTAATTCATTCCTGCATTCACAAGTTAATCCTTTCTTCGAGCCTTCCCCTCCCCTCTTTTTTTTGTAAATCAATCCGCTTCATTCATCCAATTTCTTGCCCCTTTTTTTCCTCTCGTTCACCCTCCATTGCTCATTCATTCATTAATCTATCATCCAACCACACATTTGCATTCTCCTCCATCCATCCATCCATCCATCCATCCATCCATCCGATCAGTTATTCCAGTCAGACTAGAGAGTTACATAATCCTGATGTTTACCTCTGCAGCAGAATGTCACAGGCCATTCTCATTTTTTCCAGCTGTGTTTTCTCTCCCTGTGATCTCCTTCTTGTGTTGTTTTGGGTGTTTTATCACAGTGGATCCGGGATGTAGGTGTTTCAGTTCTGTGTTTCTGTCTCTGTTGTGTCTCTTCTCGTTCTCCTGCCCCGTGCGGTCAGCAAGCTAAACACGAAGGTTATTAAAGCTGTTTTTCCTGTTGTTTTTTTTTTTTTTTCCTGCCAAGAAGTCAGCTTGACTTTTAACCAAACTCAGCGTGATTTCTGCATCATCCTTCTTTTTGTCTGTTAACCACTTCACACATCTCCTGCAGGAGCAGTATCCCGCTGACACGCTCGTTCTGTCAGTCTCTCCTCTCCTTCAGATTTCTGTTCTCTCAGTGTCGGGTGGGTCTGGAGGTCGGTCTTGTATCCGCTGCGCAGGTTATCCAAGTTGAGCACTCTGAGGTGTCAGCGTCAGTACCAGCAGGTCTAGCAGCAGAGCCAGGGTATCGCCTGGGTGCATCCTCTGAACTGGTGTGTGTCTATGTGTGTGTTCTTGTGTGTGTGTGTGTGTGTGTGTGTGAGGTTGTCTCAGGCTGCACTCTGTCTGTAGAAGTGCTGCAGTAAACATCCAGAGCTCTGCTCAAATATACGAGCTTCTGATGTAACCAGGCAACAACCCTGGGAGGACCAATGGGATGGGAGGGGCTAAAGTTGGGAGCCAATTGTAAAGGGGGAATGAGTTATGTGGGCCAATCACGAGGCAGGAAGTGGGAGGGGGGTTTGATTTCTTGGTCCAGTCAGTGGTGAATATAAACTCAGCAGTCATTACAGCCAGCCCAGTGGGCTGTGTAATGGCACGCGCACACACACACACACACACACACACACACACATAAATATACACACAAGACCCACACAATCACAGTAACACACACACACACACACACACACACACACCCCTGAGTCTTTTATATCACCCTCCGTGAGGCTTTTGTAATGGCAGGCCTTCAGCTCCTCACACAATCACAGGCTTTAATAAATCTAAATTACTGATCATTAAAAGTTGGAGACTTGAGTGACGGTGGGTGCGTTTACACATTTAACCTGGTTTTGATCTTATTCTGGGTATGATGTTCACACGGAAGATGAAAACCCTGGTTATTCATATCCCCGTAGACGTGATTCAACAGTCTCCAGGTTTCTGATAATCTGTGTGCAGTGGAGTCTTGATTTCTCACATCTCAGCCGATATGTTCTGTACCGACAAAGAATGTTAAGAAACCTGGATAAGGTGGTTACAAGCCACGATGTCCTGGTTTCTATCTGAGTATTCCAGGTGGTATATCCAGGTTTCAGAAGACCAGGATAAGGATATGACGTTTACATGCACAAAACATAACTAGGATAAAAAAAAAACTAGATTATAATCTACTAGGATACTTTTTGCACGTCTAAACAAACTCAAAATGTTAAAGAGCTGAGAGAGTGAAAGGGTATCAAGGGAGTAAGGACATTTTCAAATCATATTCAAATGTAATTTCTGTGTATCTGTGCCTACGCTGTGTGTGTGTGTGTGTGTGTGTGTGATGACGTTGGGCAACACTGATAACTGTGAGTGACTCACACACACATCACTCTCAAAGAAACTAGGTTAGTTTCTTTTGTCCTCATAATATTTGTGTGTTTTCAATAGGACGAGACCTCAGATCAACTCAAAGTAAGAGACGGTATCATACTGGAGATTATACAAGCTTCTACCAAGGTTTTATCCGCCTGAACTGGAGTGGTCTCACATAATGCTTTGAATAAATGCTTTAACGAAGCAATAAAGACAAAGAATATCAACAGAATAACCTGAAAAATACTTCCCTGAAAGATGGGTTGTTTCAATCTGAACCAAATTAACCTTTTAGCTCTGTGTTATTAGCTGTTTCAGAGGAGCTACTTAGACAGCAGTAACATTTGGAGACGAGTCTGCTTTTATCAAAGATGCAAGTCATTGCTTTGGCAGTTGGCATTGGTGATCTGGTGCAATAAAAATGCAATATGTTGCTGAGTGAAAGTCAGCAACATGTAAAAGAACGAGTCAATATTATACGAAAGGCAATAAAACGCACAATTCACAGCAAGATTTGGTTTCAATGGAAGACAATGGGAGTCTTCTTTAAGAAAAACATACCAAGAAATTGACTACACTTACGTGGTTTTATGTAATCAGACTTTTCAATTCTTGGAAATATTTGTTATATCTATATATATTAAGATAAGTAAGAAAACAGCCGTATAATCTGAAGGAAAGTCCTTTCTGGTTTCTGAGTGGTGATAAACAACATGGCTGGTCTGCTGGGATACAAAATTCATTGAATATTAATCTTAAATCACGATTTTAACATCCAACAATTAGACGATCCACCGCAGTGCTGACATTTCAAATGCATGCTCCGCTCTTTGAAAACTCTGCTGCATATCAAATCAAGCGCTTCCTAAACTAACAGCCAGCCACGGGCGATCAACATGTTTTGGCTTCACTTTTGGGAAGCTGTCGTGCTGCTGCTGTGCGCGCTCCCCTGCAGCGACGGTCTGTGCAAAGATTTTCCTGGATGTTGTGGCTGCAGTCCAGAGTAGAAGAGCAAAATACGGATGAGGAGAAACAAAAATTAAATGTCTGGAGCAAAGGGCAAAGAGCTAGTCCTTCGAAAGTATTCATCATCCCTTGATTGAAGTATTAACACAAGAGACTTGTGCCTGCAATGAAAAGCGGCAAACTGCTGTATAATAAATGTATGAAGGCCAAAAAGAGTAAAAGTGATAACTTAGTGCAAAGATTTGTGAGAGCACGGTTATATTTATTTACATGTGAAAGTGCAATAAATATATTTTATCCCTAAAATTAATGAATAATTAAATGACCTCAATATTGATGGAAACAATCATGATTATCAGTTTGGCCATTATGGTGCAGCCCTGATGTACAGTTCATTGTTAGAGCAGATTAACCCACAGCTTTACTGACAGCAGGAATTGGAGCAAAAAAAACAATTTTGGTAACTGATTTATGGTTTAAATCATTTATCAAGAGAAAACACAGAACATTTCACTAGTTCCAGCAACTACAATGCTAAGATTTGGTGTTTTTATCAATTTTATATCATCGGAAATGACATATTTTTAAGAGATGCGGTGTTGATCAGACAAAACACGACATCTGAAGACATCACCTGCAATTTAGTGCATTGATTTATAACAGCTGTTCACCCACTGACGGGACACAAGAGGTCAAGAGGTGCCATTTTTGTACCTGCCAGCTAATCAAGTATTTTCCACAACCATTATGACTTATAATTGATTATTAAAATACTTCAATAGTCTCCAACTTCCTCAGAGAGTTTAATTTTTTAGTCTGGGTCACACTCGTATAAACTCTACGAGCTTCCTCAAGGAAAGAGAGAGAGGAGACCAAAGAATCCATGTTGAATAAATAAACTTTAGTCTTGAATCATTAACTAGATTTGGCTGAAGTTTGGTTTTCATTTGTCCTTCCTGTTATTATTAACCTCAAAGCTCAACGAAACTCAAGAGGCTTCAGCAGCAGCTCGTCGGGTGACAATAAAAATGAGTCTTTTTTCCGTAATGATTCAGGAACACGAGCGCTTCTTAGAGAGCCAGATAGGGCAGCTGTACCAGGACTGTGGGTGAGAGCTGATAGCGCACGGGGGCGGAGGCACTATCTAGGTTAGTTAGTATATCACGTTACACACACTGTGCCCTGTGCCGGTGCCCAGGCCTCGACACCATCAGGAAGTGAAGGGCGAGGACACCAGGGGAAAGATGAAGTGAGACGAACTGAAGGAAAGAGAGGGAGGACTTATCTTTAAGTGTGTGCTGACTACTTATATCTTTATAAGAAGGAATTAATGTTTTGAGTTTTTAATATATTGTATTTAAGTACTGAAAGGTTACTGTTAGACAGGTTAGAGGGGTTTCACAGTTTGTTATCTTTACATACACATTCCCATGCAGTGTTAACACAGTGTGTGCTATAAATAAGGCAGAGACTGATTTAAAAGCTCTCCCAGTAGGTGCCTTCAGGGACACTCCAATATATGAGATTCTTAATGCCAAGAATGCAGTTAATACAAGAACCAACCACAATCTGCACTGTTTGTGCTAACCTGCTTTATTTTCAGAAACTGTTTCATATTTTCCATTTTGATTAAACACTTCAGGCGTGCAGAGAACTACCTGCATTACAGAGAGTAATTCTAATTAAGTGAATGGACAACCAATTTATTCTTATCAAGCCAATTAATGCATAATATTTTGGTCAGAATATGTAAATAAGACTTGGTCGACAAGCTTGTCTTACTTGCTTTGGTGTCAGTCATAGACGAAAAGACATATGAGATCAGTGAACTAGGTCAAAACACCTAAAGCATACAGCTGGTGCTCCTGCACTGACCTATATACTGTACTTCTGTCTACATATAGGTCACCAAAAAGAGAATAAGGTCAACAACAAGACACATATGTATGATCAGCAATATGAGCCACTGCACCAACATGCACCAGGTACCAAGAAAGTACTGGAAAGCCTTTCAAAGACTCTGTTCTGTGAAATTAATATATAAGAAAGCACTAGAAATTATACTCATTTTGGGAAAAAGATAAAAAAAAAAAAGGTTAAAGGTTGCTCACTGAAAGGTCACAGACAGATGAGGTCAAAGTTGGAATTGATTTAACACTCTATCCATGGAATCAATAATAAAATCAATCTATGGCTTGTGAAATCTTCCTGCTGATTACATGTAGAGAGCCTTTACGGTGTCAAGTTGACAACTGTGACAAAACCTGGAACGATCTTTGGTCATCAATCCAGAACAGTGACCCTTGATCACACTCTGAGAGATCGGGATCAGGTCGATCTCCTTTCTGCAGGTTTCTGCTCTCTGAAGCCTTTTTTAAAATATTTTCTGTTAGCGAGCCCGGTAATGAGCCTGGTGTGTTGCTAAATCGTTAACAAAATCTGTTTTCTAGTAGCTGGTGAGCGGCTAGCTAACTGCACTGAGCAGCACGCACAATGTCAAAGGTCAGAGGAAGACGCTCGTGACGCCGGGTTCACATCAGACGCAGAACGGGGAGAAAAAATGCTCCCTTTTTTTTTTATTTTTATTTATTTCCGTGTCCATGTGAGTCAATCTGTCTGGTGTCAGACGTCAGGAGACAACAAGCAAATACGATAAGATGATTTAATTTCAACTATTAAAAAAGATTTAGGTTTGCATGAGTGATTGTGAAGATGAGACACCAGACTGTGCTGAAAATCAAGCATTTCAAGCACATCTGTAACCCTGTCGTCTACATTTTTCTATTTACATTGAAGTGCTGCAACATCATAATTATTAGATAATTATTATTAGTGATTACTAGACTCATCCTGCACAGTGACATGCAATAAACTGACATCAAAGTTTCTGTCCGGCCGCCTATAGGCTCCTTTTCAATGGGTTTCTGTGAATGTGTGTGCATGAATCATGAGGAGCTCCCCATGGCAAAAGCAAATGGACTTGACCTGGAAGCGAGGAGTGTACATTTAACTGCGTCTGTGTTTGCGTTGCATCCACGGGCACATTGTTGGCACAAGCCGACAGAATGGAGCTTTCCGGCGCGGTGCAGTGACACAGTGGGACATAAATCATTTTCACAGCTGCATTAAAAATAACAGGAAGAAAGTCTCATCGGGGGGATTCACCCAGAGGGCTCTGAAGAAACAAGCACAAGACGGGTTACTTGCAACACGAGATGGTCCGCACCTCAGCCGTGCCAGGTGGGTACGATGGCTGTAACTGTGGGGGATGAACGAAGGCTCTAACTCGAAGACAACACTGAAGAAGTGTTTTATGATGTGTTTAAATGCTGACCTTTTCCCTGCTGAGGTTTGATACTGTGTTTTCACTCAGACTAAAAATCAATAAATTGCTCACAAGTAGGAACACTTTCCAATGCTCCCACCCTCTCCTTGCTCCCTCGTGGGCTTCTCTGCCCTCTGATTCTCCTTTTGCTCCATTAATCCAACCAGTCCCCCCCCCTCCCAACCCTCCTCTGCTGCTCCGCTCCTCCTCATCGGGGCCAGGAGTGTATCCCAAGAGCCCTTTTCCTCACCCTGCCAGGATATTTCAGTGGTCTCATGAAAAATACTTTCCAGAGAGAGAGAGAGAGAGGATGTAAGGAGAGAAGAGAAGGAGAGAAGTTATGACTGAGGGAGAAGAGAGATCAGAGGAGAAATACCAGGGATTATATATAGATTTGAAATGAGCAGAGGCTGTCAACATGTAAAGTGTGTGTGTGTGTGTGTGTGTGTGTGTGTGTGTGTGAGCGCTGGCTGTCGGAGTCTATTAAGGGAGCACTGCAGCAGCCACAGAGGACAGACTTCCCTGTCTGTCAAGTGCTAGACAAACAACTCAGCCACAGTTGATGTTGAGTCACTTGGCGGGAACTTTCTCTCTGTCAGAGCTGTCACAACCAGCTGCGTGTCAGAGAATAAGCGATGTACACAAGGAACAGAGAGCTTTTCTCAAAACAGGCAAGTCGGCGTTGAGGATAAACATGCATACGTACGCTGACTCATTAAAAACCTTCAAGACAGTACTTAGAGATTATAATTCGAGACGTTTTGAGACTGGGGGACACTGCATTCTGTCGCAGTGACCTGGAAGATAAATGAATAAATACGAGGCACAAAACGCTAAAAAGCAAAACAACACCCTCCATCTGATCCTCCATGAAAAGTGTTTTATAGTGAAAACTTTAAATTCTTAAAACTGTGGGTGTGAAAACGCTTTGTGAACTAAAAAGGATGCAACATTTTCTTCGCACAAAGAGACCAAATCACCTTCCAATACAGTTTTAAACCTGACAGGAGCTGAAAATCAAAAATGCCCAAAATTCACTGATGTAAATATTTGCAGATTGTGAACTGAATATCTGTGGACTGTTTTTTTTTTTTTAGGACACAGGAGCTGTTTTGATTTAGAGGTCAGGGGAATCATTAATCGTTCAGGACTTTTCCATAATTATCTGACACTTAATAGAGCAACTGATTCATCTAGAAAAGGTTAATCAATAATGAAAGTAGGCGTCAGTTGCAGCACTAAACACAGAATCAGAATCCATTATTAGTTTACTTTTCTACAACTGTGTTACAGAGCTTTAGACCCACATCCGAGGTGTGTTATATGTCCACACGTGTGTCCTGGAGCTAAAATAAAAGGATTTCTATATAAAACACAGACAGCATACATCTTATTTAATTCCAGCTGAGGTGAGCAATGACACTAAAATGCTTCTTATAAGGCGGTTGGCTTCAAGAGAAAAAGAGTAGAGATATTTTTAGCTATTTAAACAGATGTATCCTCTGCAGTTCTGGATGTACATTATATAAACGGCTTTGTGGTGTAGGCCGTCGACTGCAGGGTCTACAAATACAGCAATAATCCCACGGACCAGACACAGAGGTCAGACAAGGTCACGGGGATGATGCCTGCAGGCGAGCCACAGCGAGAAGAGAATTAATACCAACAGAAACAATCACAGGAGACTTAAAGATAAAAACTGCCCGGCCAGGGGTGTTTAATTTAACCAATTTGCTGAATGCAAGCCCCCCGCTAACATCTTCTTTAGCAATGATTAAAGCTTTGAAAGCACCAATGGACAACAGCTGCAACCTAAAGCCTTCCTCCAGTAAAACAAACACACAGGAATCCTTCTGTGTTGCCCCACAAACAACGCATTAACTACTAAACTACTTAGATAGCAAAGATGCAGACACCCGTGACACACATAGGAGCCTGAACTTTTGCCGTTATCCATGACCTAATGTACCACAGGTTGCTGATCCCTGGCACAACGGGCTTAAAATGGGACGACGGCGTCATGGCAGCGTGTTCAAAACATTGCCTTGACCCAGTGAAGTCAGCTATGTCTGCATTCGTCTGTATGTATATAACACATGTTGGCATCAGTGGGTATGGTCTAAGAAACTGTGAGGGTGTGTGTGTGTGTGTGTGGATTATGGATTACTGTCTATAATCACCTTAAAGGCCAGTAGGACTAGCAGCAGGAACCTGACACACACACACCGACTGATTTATTGTCCTATGCTGCTGCTTTACAACTTTATCTTACAGTTAGCGAGCTACTGAGCAACTAGGACAACGCAGCGCACACATGGAGCTGAATGGTTTTTACAAAACTCCCGGTTTAAAGCAACCACGAAGCACGAATGTCACCGTCTATTTTAGGAGGTAATATATGCCGATAATGTCACCATAACAAAGTGCAGCAGCGTGGCTGTAACACAGAGCATTTGGCCACCGAGGAGTCTAGAGACACAGCTTTCATTGCCAATTTAAATGATGAAAAGAAGATTTTGCAGAAATGTTTGACAGTAAAGCTGGTTTAAGGACTTGATTATTTATTTTCACATAAACACTACTCAGCCGTTTGGGGGGGGAAACAAGCCCATTTGCAATATAAATGTTAACTCTGTCTGGATTTATTTAGACAAACTTGTGTACACATTGCAGTGAGGAATCTGGTTTTAATTATAACATCACTTACATTTCCCAGCCTTTCTGAACAGATGTTTCTCTCTTATGTTGGTGTAGGTGTTATTTGTTTTATCAAACACAAACACCCCGTCTGTATACAGCATTGGCTACACAGGACAGGGTGTAAAATGTATAGCTGCCTGCTGTACGGCAGTCTGGGTGTTGAACTCCGTAATCAACTTAAAGGAGATCAGAGGAACCTGAGAAGATCTTCATGTTCCTGCAGGGGGAATGAACTCTGGCCCTTCGGCCTGGATGCACACTCATTATCTTGTGTACGTGAGTGTCTGCATGTGTGTGTCAGACCTTTGTCTCCTGGTTGGTCACCAGGTCAGAACTCAAGCTCTGGATCTTTCAGTGTGAACAGAAGGACACTGCTAATACTGTGACCACAACAATGTATTAATTAACACTGTGACCACAACAACGTATTAATTAACACTGTGGATTCTCATTATATTGGTCTGCGGATATGTTGTGAGCGTGGCTGTAACTACTTCACAGTATTTTCTGGAGATCTGGAGACATTTAGAGTATAAACATTGAGTTTATACACTAGTAAACAAACTTACTTAACTTGTAGTCTTACTAACAAACATGTCCAATAACACATGCAGTACTAACGAAAGCAGTGTGACCCTTCCTACTATGCTGACCTTTCCTGGGCTCAAAAAACACCAATTTTAAAGTATAACTCAAGTATTTTTAAACGTTATTTGGCCTTAGTTTTTACATATTATAGATTCTAAATGACTGGTAGGTACAAAAAGTTTAGGAGTTGGTCCAGTAAATCACCTCAGCCTACAGTTGAGAACTGGCTTTAATGGTTGTAATGCAGTCCTTTGGGGCTCAGATGGTCATTCAAAATGTCCGACAGCATTATGGAAAGGATCCCTACAGAGACAGACCAGTAAAATCCTCTTTGCTTAACCAGAAACAGCCGTTAGATCGCCCTCTTCAAACACACCAGACTCCATTGACAAAAACAGTAATTTTATCTTGCAGAACACAGAAGTTGCTGGTCTACTGCTGCCTCAATCAGCTAGTTTGTTTGTGTTATTGTGTGACTTTTGTGTTATAAAGAATTAGTTCAGGTTCCAAACTAACAAGTTAAAACAGTAAAGTACCAGGAACTACACTAGCAACTGTAATGTTCTGCAAGATTAAAATTAGTGTTTTTGTCAATGGAGTCCGGTGAGTTTGAAGCTATAACAGCTAATTGTGATTAAACAAAAAACGATCTAACAGCTCTATCTCTGTAGGGATCCTTAATGTTGTCAGACACTTGGAATGACAATCTAAACCTGTGAGCAGCAAAAACAAGCACTTTTTCTGGACATTTTCAGCTGATCTACTAGATCAATTCCAAAATATATGAAAAAAAGGGCCCAAAGTGCCAAAATGATCCTTTAACTCAGTTTATTTGTCTGACATTTAACTAATAATGATTGTATTAAAAATATATATTTCATCATTTAGTTATTTTGATTAATTGACTTTAGTAGGACACACGGTGGTGTAAAGACACTGTGCAGCCACAGCCCAGAGCGTCTGCAAACTAATGAAAATTCATCTCTAAGAAAATGAGCTCTGAATGTAGGACAAATCCTGACAAACTTAGAGATATCTGAACGCCACGGGACCGCGAAGAGATGCTGTCATGACTCGTTAAGTCCATAATACACCAAAGAAAAGCTGCGTAAATCAGACTGAGATGAGCAGCAGATGACTGGCCTGATGGACCTGTTGGTAAATACCGCGCAACCGTGATGTCCTCCTTTTTAAATCTCGTTCAGGGGACTTTGTCACATGTCAAAAACCAGCTTTGAGCCTGTCATCTCCATTCTCCATGAACAGACATTAAACTGACTTGTCTTATGTAATAAAAGGCACCGCAGTTATGTCTCACCTGGCTGTGGGGCTGTCATCGGTGTGTGTGTGTTGTGGTGAGTCAGAGGAGGCGGGACCCTCCTCCCCGTCCTGAGGCAGCTCTTCACATTCTGCTTCGCACCGCTCATCGTCCAACAGCTCTGTGATCTGAGGACAGAAACACAAAGCACCCAAAGGGTTAGCACATAAACAATATATTCATTCATTGAGATGTATAAGCATGTAAAGATATTCTATTATTTAAGCCCTCAAAGGTTACGATACTGTTGCTGCATGATAAGTCACAGTGAACTCAGGCTGACATTTAGCAATGAGAATTTTAGTTATCAAGGTATTTATTTGTCAAATCACAATGAAACGAATGTTGTAGCCCCTTCGTGCTACACGTAATTATATTTAGAACAGAACAGAATAAAACAAAACATATAAACCCAGGAAATAATTCTGCGAGTATATCCAGCTGGACATTAAACTATGACACACAGTATATGTAAGTTATCTTATATAAGAAGGCATAATGAAAGTTATTATGCTTCCTTTAGTTAGTATTAGATTATAAAACTTGCTGGTAGAAGGCATGATATCTAATAAACACAAATATGCAAAAATAGAGAGAATTTAAAGAAATAATTATGAAACATTTATGATGCAACTTTATCTGCTTTTAGGTAACGAAAAAAAAAAGATGAAAATAGAGATATTGCAGTTAGTTTCAAAGCTGAAAGTAAAAATATGCCATGCTGCTTAAAAAAAAATGAATAAATAATTTCTAATAAAGAGAGCAGAGGCAAATTGTAGGAGCTGACATTTAACGGCCGCAGCAGGAAGGTCAGTAGAGAGGATGGCGATTCCTGTTCCTGGTCTTTTAGTGCCTTGATTTACCGAGAGTAAGATGATGCTCTCATGGACAAGAGTAAAGATTTAATAAACCAATTTAATACCATCTGGCAAGATTTCTAACATCAGTGTACAGTCATTCTGACCTTCTGAACCTGGAGGGAGTGTATGCAACTGTGGGGGGGGTTAATATTAATGACTTCTATTCACCAGAATCCCTAAAGGTCAGACTGATAAAAGACGACAACTTCATTTAGTTGTGACGTTTAGTGTCTGGACATGAACTGCCCGGCACAGAGACGGACGGAAAGGTGTCGACAGTCCGTGTTCACATTTACAGTATGTGTGTGAACGATAGGAGCACGATATTATAGTCTGTTCCTTAAAACATCTAAATATAGATGAAGCTAATGAGTAACACATTGACACCACAGATACAGCGGTGAGCAGAGAGATAAAAACAAGAACATTTTCTTGGAAGGACACAGAGGCTGAGCAAGAAGAGTGGGCAGGGCAGAGAAGAGGGAGGGATGGAGGGTTAAAGTGGGGCTAAGTGACATATCACTTTCATGGTGACTTAGCAATGTACCCCTGCGTGATCGTCACATTACAGTGCAGCAAAGTAGGCCGACCATGATGGACGACCAAAAGTACTTTTCTGCTCATCATGAAAGGTGTTGCTTTTTCTTCATGTCTCATGTTCAGCTGCATTTAGATACAAGAATAAGGGTTGCAATCAACAAGTGTCACAGATTTAATAACTTCATTATGGGGTGTAAAGAAAATAAAATATCTGTATATCTAGTAACATGTTTTTTTTATGTAAATTTAGCCCCAAAAAAAGAAAACCAAACATTCGTGCTCAGCCCTGGTTCAAAGGCAGGTTAATGCAACGGAGAGACTGAGAGAGGAGGACAGAAGAGAGGTAGAGAGAGCCAGGGGGACGAGAGGGATGGAGTGATGGAGGGCAGAGTGTAATGAATCTGACAGTAAACGAGAGATGGAAGACGGGAAGGGAAGAAGACTGTGGAGAGAGCCGGGGAGGGTTGTACATATGTAGACAGAAATAACTCATAATAACTCTGACAGCATGAGAACGTGACGCAAACACAAATCCGTGGGCAGAAGCGTCCCGGAGATAAAACAGCTCCTTTCTTTTTTGGTTTTGTTGATTTTACATCAAGTAATATGTGATTTTTTTAATTAAACAAATGTCGTTTTTGATCTGTAACAACGTCATGAAAGCTTTTTTTGTGTGCAGTTTTATTTAAAGAGCGTCGGTTCAAACGTAACCGGGAAAAAACCCTGGAAGGAACCCGGGTTAAAAGGTCGTGAACCACATTTGTCACCGCAAGACTTTCTCTACCTCCGTGTCTCCCCGATTGTCTTTGTTTCTATACGCTTTCCTCCTTCTCCCGTCTCAGCGGCCACCCCATCTGCTGCTGTCACTGTGGCGTTGCTACGGCAACACCTCCGATCCGAGAGCTTTGATTGGCTGCCGGGGAATTCTTGCACCGTCACATGTGCAGATTAGGGAGGATGACTCACAGCCCTCTCCTCTCTGTGTGTGTGTGTGTGTGTGTGTGTGTGTGTGTGTGTGTGTGTGTGTGTGTGTGTGTGTGTGTGTGTGATTAGGCAAAGAAATCCTACTTTTAGACATCTTCAGTCCAATTTCAGTGCTTTTCTTCATGACCGGAACATTTAAGAGCTTCTCAAATTCAACTTGGCTGAAGGAAACGTTCTTTGTGATGTGCATTTTTGTGTGTAAGTGACTAAATGGTGTGAAAAGCTGAGAAATAATAATAAATAACTATCACCACACCCTCAAACAGCCCTTGTGCACCTAATGTGCTGTGTGAATGCGAGTAAAATAGGTAATTATACTTACACAAGTGGCCTCAATACGTCACTGAATGTCAGGGGTAAACTCATCTGTCATACTCATTCAAATTCAAGACATCTCCACTTTAGTTTGACTAATTACAACATCAGTTTCAGATAATCTACAACACTGACTAGTAATATCTTAGTTTGATCCAAAAAGATAATTAACATATCTTAAAATGAGCTTAATTAAAGATATATTTCACTGAAATTACAACTAGACAGAACTACACTGAAGATATCTTGAATTTGAGTTTCAACTGGCCATAATTTAAATGAGGATATTAATTAATTTATCTTTTAACTTGTCATAAATGCACTGCGGATATCTTTAATGTGAATCCAGCTAATTGTTAATATGTTAAAAGGGATTGCCATAATTGTTATTTAACAGATGTGCCATCATTACCACTAACAGACAAAAACAATAGTTAAAAGTAAATCATTATGTGTTATGTTTATTCTTAAAAAATACAAAAAACAATAAATTATTTAGTGAATATTGGGGATTTATTTAGAAGAGACTAAAGGACAAACAGTTGGGGATCACATCTCTTATCTTAAATCAAACAGGGGGCGGGAAAAATGATCTAAAGGCCGCCAATAAACAAATAACTTCCTGCTATCGTCGTCATCCAAATCAGTTTTCTTTGAGAGTAAAATGTTTCCGGATTCTGGACAACAACATTCAGGATTCTGGGATCTAAAGGCCGTGATTAAAAGTCTGGAGCCAGCTGCACAAAACACCTTAAATCTTCTCCTTAAGGTTTCCAGAAACTGTTAACTTACAATGTGAAGTTTTTCTTCTTACCTTGTTGTTATACATAAGGAATCCCTTAAACCAATAAGCTTTGGAGCCAAAGGACAAAACTTAAGCTACATCTGACTCTATTTTCCCCAAGAAGAGGATCCGCTAATGGGAAAACCCCATGGATACCCTTAACAATGGGCTATTGATTTTACGCTATTGATTTGACCATTGAGTTCGTCTGCTTTGGTCTCCTCTATTTTCCACAGCTGTGCCCTTCCAGTTATATTACTCCACAGTTTCTTTCCTACAGGATCTTTTCAGTCAGTAACACTGACACTGCAGTGACGTTACCCTTACAAATAAGAAGAAGATGAGACAGTAGCACACTCCTCTAACGTTGTCAACACTGGCACTCACATCATTATTCAAGAAGTATGTTCCTTCTTTTACTGTATTCCTCCAGCAGTATGTTTTTCCTCTTTTCTTTACGGTCTTCTTTACATTTGTGCTACACTCACTCAACTTTGTACTTCAGGAGAAAAATTAAGGCGTTGTGCGCAACCTGTCCCTGATGTACATCATCATCATCATCATCATGTTAGATTCCTTCAAAGTTATTTCCTAATATGACTGAACGACGCCATGAATGTAACCTTGGATTATACACCAGCTACCGAGAACATTTTCTATCAAAGCTGCTGAGCAGTGATATGGAAAAAAACGAGTCTCTGCAAATATAAAAGTCCCCTTGAGTGTGTCCATTTAAAATGCAGGAGTTGACATAATGAACACATAAAAACGTAAATGTGCGACTGTCCCCTGGGCCACAGTCGTTCATTCAGGTCGTGTGAATATGATCGCGGCTCTGCCGAGTGACTTATCAGAAGGCCTTTGAGATGACGCAACAATATGAGAGGATAAGAGCTGGTAAATCCCCCCGTCAGGATGACCTGGAATGGTCATTCACAGAGCTGAAAATATTATCCGCTTATTTGGGATGGTGGAAAATTTTAATCACGTTAACTTGCAAAATCAAGAGTTTTTTTTTTTTTTTTTAAAAAGAAGCTGCTGTGTGTTTCTGTGCGTTATGTAGGCTTTTTGATAAACGAGTGCCTGAGTGGGTGAAAAGACGGGGCAGAGAGCGCACTGGAACAAAAGGTCACAGCCTTGGCCCTGGCTTGGCGGCCCGGTCCAGCGTTTCGGGGCGGAAAACGGAGAAAAAAACAAGCCGCACTGACATCATTAGCGTAACTGTTATTCGGCCAAGAACACAGAACAATGATAACTGACTGGGAGCGACATTGCAAGTCGCAAACTGTGGCCTACATCTGCAGTTTCCAAAGCTCTTTTGTATCACCCCTTTCACTCAGATGCTTTTAAAGGTTTCACCATGTCCGACATGGAGAAAAACACCAACGGGACAAACAGCTTCTTCTTATTTGGAATACATACATACTTATATCCATTTATTCTGGAAGGGATGCTGAATTGTCAAGCAGATTACGTGTTGGTTTCCAGATCTTCTTTTCATCAATAATATATCAATAAAATCAATATTTTATTTATTTGTTTTTATTTATTTATTCACTGACAGACAGGACCTACTGTATTTTTGGTGTCCATGCAGCTATTACAGTCAATCACAGGATGATTCATGTTTCAATAACCTAAACACTGCAGGGTTCTTAGAGCTTTTTAAGAGTAAAACTAAAAACAAGCACTTTTTAAGCACTTTTAAAGAACCTAAACCAAAAACTTTCCAGACTTTTGAAGGTTATATCATCACATCCAAATTGTTGCTACAAATGCAGTCGTTGAAAATGAAGTTTACATAATTCCTTCATGCCCAATGTGCATCGTCACTTTTACCAGCTCTTCATATTAACTTTGTTTACCAGGAGTTAACAAAAAAAACAAACATGACGGGACAATTTCATTTCAAATATCAAAAAAATCTTTGGTTTACATGAGTCAGATTACGTTGAAATTCAAGAAGTATGTTCGAATTCAAGCATAACGATTAAATATAAGCATTTTCCAACATTTAAAGACTTTGTATGAACCCTGTCACTACGCCGCCCTGCCGCACCATTAAAAGACACCACCGTTGGGTGATTTACATCCTAATGTCCCCTTACAGAGATATCATGCATCTCCCTAAATGTCCAACTAGGCCACCGTCCCCCTCCCCCTAAAATACCTCCATGTTCCAACTTGCTCAACAGCTTATCACCATGTCACAGCATTATATAAGTGTATATGTTCCAACCTATATGAGCTGCTCTCTGCTGCTGAACATTGTGACAGCCTCTGGTATTTGTAACGTTACTCCACTCACCCACTTCTTACGGTGCCCACAGTACAGGGTCCATAGCTGTACATCAACTGCGCCATCTAAAACGTGGCTCAGCTCCAAAAGCACTTGACTAAGTTGGCCGATGCGAAGTGACAGGATACATCCTGATTGATTTATCGGCTGAGGTAAACTAACAGACTTAGAAAAAGTAAGCAGTCAGTAAGAGTGTAATCAATAAGGTGGAGAGACAACAGACAGTCTGACCCTTTTAAAACGTTGTATACGTAACTTTGCCGGCTTCATTTATCAATTTAAGTGGCTGCATGTTAAGTTATCATTTGGACGTACTGTAGGTGGCCATGATGTTAGTGTTCCTCATGACTTTATTAAGACATGACAGATAATAATTTACTGAATGAGCTCCATGAAGCAAGGAGAGTGTTCTCAGTTTTCTCACTGAACTTATTTTGCTACTGAAGCCATAACTCATGACTGTTGTGAGACTTTCCCTTAACTTTTCTCATTTACTTAGAGAGTTAAGGGCCGTCCACACCAAGAAAGATAACTACAACAGTACAGATGTGAGCATCATCACTGAAGAACAGAAAATGGATATTGATGATCTGTTACTGCTGTAGAGAAAGAAAAAGAAAACCAGAGGAGTAAGGAGAATCAAACACTTTTGTTAGGAGGTTTGTCATCTTTCCTATGAGTCAACATCGATGTGATCCTGGAGGTTGTCACCAGTATGGACCCAACAAACTTTAGAGTTTGCGAAAGACCATTTATTCTTTCTTTTATGTGTAATTTGCAACCTATTGTTATACTATATTAGTATTCAGATCTTTTACTAAAGCTCAGTAAATTACCTGTAAATTCAGATGAATTCGGCTGTCAGTTCATCAAATCACTCTGAAAGTGAACCCAACTTTATCCTTCACCACTGTTGCCATCAACCTTTCTCCTTATCGCTGTGGTGTGGACTAGGCCAACCATTTGAAGATTTCTAAAACTATATATTCATCGTTTATCGTAATAATTTTCATTCTTGGTGTGGACGGATCTTAAGAGAATCACCATCGTGACTCTGTGTCATATTCAGGCATCAGGGTGACTTGTAAAGCTGCCATCATATGGATGTGACATCTGAATGGGGGTTAAGAAGAAACTAAGTCAAACCTGCAGGTCCCGAAAACACAGAGATAGAGATAGAGATAAAGGCACAAGGTTATTAAAATGTCCGCTACACACTGGTGCTGCATGCAGATATGAGTCAAAACAGAAAACATGTTGCTTTTTAATGCCACTGGACCCTAAGTGGTTCATCATGATCCTAAAAAGGGCCAAACCTGTCATAGGCCATCTCAGTACTGAATTCACAGAGATGATGAAGTGTTACATTCTTACCTAAAACTAATCAGATGATTGATGATGAAATGAACGAGTTCTGGCTGTAATTATTTATCCACTCAGATATCTTGACACCGCACGGCTTCTTCAAACGCTGAATGAAAACAAACACACCCACTGGTTTCATCATAGCAACAACAAGTCTCAGCACAACCTCCATCTCCCCTAAACAATAATTCAGCCGCTTCTCATTTTTTGCCAACAAACAAGATAAATTCCAGCTTAGCACTTCTCACTGTTCGATCCGCGCCCGCCTCTCTGAGATTCAAAGTTACACCCAAACATGCCATGACACATAAAATGTCCTCTTCTTTCACCCTCTGTCTCTTCCATCTTTTCTAATGTCTCTACATTTCTCAAAATTGTCACTGTCTGTCATTGCTGTGGTTAGTTTTAATTTTTCTAGCTAATCTTGGTGAGGCATCATGATCTTGTTCTCCAGGTTTAAGTCCAAGCATGAAGCATGTGTGTGTCTCCTGTGTGAAAGCAGGTATGTGTGTTTGAGATAATCCCCTCCATGAGGGTTTGTTCACAGAGAGCCATCCCCAGCGTGGTGCAGCGGCTGGAGGTGCGAGTGGCATGGTTACATTATCACCGGCTCCTTTGCTTATCCTTCCCCTCCCTCGCCATGACTCCCTCCCTGCTTATCTTTCTTGTTCTCTTCTCTCTCTGCACTAACTTTCTCCCCCATCTCCCTCTACCTCTCTGAACCACCCACTTTTTTTTTTTGCCGGCTCTCTTACATAAGACACATGGATCAGTGCACAGATGATTTGTCTCTACAGATTTTTCTCACCGTCACTCTCTGCTCCTTCTTCTTCTGCTGCTCTGTCTCTTGATAACGATATATGCTCATTCATCTGACACACTAGCTAATAATACAGGACAACGGGAGACTGGGAGACGGGAAAAGCCGAAAAAGTTAAAGCAATCAAACTTGTAAAATAAAAATGAAATTCAAAGAGTTGCATGGAAGAAATTCCTACTTTTGCTTACTGTCGCATTGAGCTCGATTTTCATCTAATTACTTTTCTTTTACAAGCCAGATCTTTTTTTTGTTGTTGTTGTAAAAGCTGTGTTTTTCTCTTTAATAAAGGAACTATGTGACAGTGACAACTCAAGATTACAAAGCAGGCAAAATTGGAGCCCAGTTTCTCGCAGCAGTGCAGCAGAAACTGAGAAATAAAAAAAGAAGGAAATCGATAGAGGAGGAAGTAAGAAAACTAGAGACCATTTTGCAATGAATCACACAAGCTGCAAATCAATGGGTGTGGCGCAGCGGAACATGACGTGAGAGAAGTGAATCTGGTGAAACAGGTGAACTCTGACAGATTCATTCAGTGTGCCAAACCATCCTCCTATGGATCTTATATGTAATATCAGCTTGGACAAGAGTGATTGATTGAAACTGGGATCCACGACTTAAAACCAGTGTGAGCCGATGGCCTCTTCACTATTTCCTACCCCTCGTACTTTCAGCACCGTTGCTCGGACCACATTCATCTTCTAACTCAGCCTTCATTGTGATCTCAACTACAAACTTGTAAAGTTGCCTGCATCTTTCCTGGTTGTGATGTTATTGTGTTGACAAAATCTGCCTAGAGACAGACAGACATGTAAACACCTGGCAGCACCTCCTCTGCGGTAGTTCCTGCTTCAGTACGTGTCTCCAGGACCACATTTAACCATGAAAACAGAGACTCACAACCTGAAAACAATGCACGCCGTCGCAGCTGAGCAATTGAATAGATGACCGATGCTGCGGTTGCTCCTTCTCTCCTGGCCATACAATGACTGTCTGTAACCTTTATCTTTAACATTTATAAGTGATCTTTGCAGTGGCCCGGCTAGGCTGGAGAATGTACTCTGACATGTGACAGGAATTACAGTAGAAAAACAATGTGAGATACAATGTTATCATACAATAATACCATGTAATCAGGCCACTGTAAAGGTAAATGTTAACTATGCCATTCTTTGTACTGTTGGCCCAGTAGTGAGGTTGTGTTGCTGGGCAACGGGGGGAAAAGCCTTTGAGTTTGTTTAGTCTGCCAGTCACGTTGTGTGTGTTCGACGTAGGCACGAAAGGAATATATAGTCCAACACAGTCCGGTGTTTGGCGTACACTCATTAAACCAGGTTCAGAGTTAAAACTGGAGGCAGATTCTGATCTCCACACTGAACGCTCCACATACCTCAGAGTTTACTGTGTGGGTGTGTTTGGGTGCGGTTCCTCTACATTATTCTGAAAAATATTTTGTTGGAGACTCTCTGTTCAGTAATGCGACGCACGGCACGACGATAGCTAAAGGAGACGAGTACAGCTGTTCAGGTAGTTATTCATTCTCAGCCTGGATCGACTCATTGCAGTTTGTTATAGCAGAGGAGGTCTCTGGTCACTGTTGTATGATGTAGTCATTTTATCCCCGTCAATGTGTATCCTAATGTAGCATGAGTCACAGACTAGTATCACTGGAGTCCAAATTCTTTAGGGAGGTGCCAACAATTACATTTAATGATTTATGAACTAAACACTTTAATCTAAGATTACTGAGCGTATCAAGCACGAGAGGACATGTGCCAAATAATTTTGTTAATTTGTAACAACAACTGGCTTGGCATCACTCAAACGGATGACGGTGTTATGTAAGACAACATGAAGATATGATTGTAATGTGTTTCCACTGTAAGTTGAAAAACAATCATACTACGGTTCAAACCATATATATATAAACACAATATATTGAAGTTGCATCAATAGTGTTGAAAACTCACAGGTAAAACCACATGTTTCAAAGGATAAAAAGTTCTAAAGCTCTAAAAACAACTTATAAACTTGTTTTTGTGTTCCATGTTTTCTGGGCAACTAGCGGGATTTTTTGGCAGTTCGATCCCCTGTGATCCCGTGTGATACCCTGTGATCCCGTGTGATCCCCTGTGATCCCTGGCTATACATTGTCCAAGTGTCCGAACTCAGGCAGGCAGCTTTGCATGGTAGCTACTGGCATCAGTGTATGAAAGTATGTGTGAAAGTAGTGTAGAAGTGCTTTGAAGACCAAAGTGAAGTCCATTTTACGTAGACATACTCAAAAACACAGGTCACTGGGGTCACACGCCATCGTTAACCATGAGTCCCATTAAAAAAATAAACAAAAAAGCAGAGATAAATCTGTTTTTATAGCCTTTTCTTTTCCCACAAAGCAGGTGCGGTTTTTGCTGTGTCTTGCTAGCAGTTTGATAGCTTACTGAATTTTTAATGTGTTGCTCTTCGCAGAGGGATTTGTCTGTTTACGCAGAGAGAGTTTCACCCCTAAACCCGGCAGAGTGAAACGCCACACTCGACTGTCTCGGTGCCATTAAGGGGGAAGAAATAAAAATTCCAAGAGGAGAAGACAAAGAGGCGTTTTATGGGTTTTGTAATTGGACTTCGTTGCTGTTGTGTCAGGAATGTTGACACTGAATTCATGTATTCATGTCATTTTTTTGTTTTTTTTACACAAAGAGCCTTACAACAATGTGTAGCTTGTGCTTTGTTCTCTATTGTAATGTTTATTGTGCTTTGTTCTATGTTTTTATTTGCATATTGGGAGTTAATATATCACCAGGCGTTTATTGTGCAAGCAGATTTATACACTGATTATATAGGAAGAAAAGAATAACTACAAAGACCCCTTAGGGTGGATGGAGGGGTGAGCAAAAATAGATAAAACGCACTTTATTTATCCCCGAGGGGAAACCACAGCAGGAGGGGGGAGATGTGTCGGCTCGAGACCAAAGATTGAAATAAGGAATACGCTGAATAAAAGACAACGTCTTTGTGATTTCTGTTAAAATGTTTCTCTGTGACAGCTTAAAGTGCACAATCACAGATATACAAGACGGTAAAGAGTGTAAAAGAGACACGGTGATAAAAGCTGAAGCTAGAAACGACGGTGATGGGCCGTACCTGTTCATTGATGGAGCTGTAGTCGTTGGTGGTGGAGACGTCATCATCCTCAGAGTCAAACAGGCCCTCCTGATTGTCCAACAGCTCAGCCAACACTCTGCTGACGGACTCCTGATCTCGAAGGTCTTCTCCTTCTGTTGATAGACTGCAGAGAGAAGACGAGACGAGAGTGTGTTGTGTTGGTCGTACACTAATCGTGCAGTAATTTCTTCAACAGCACTTACACATGCATTTATTCAGCTATTGTGATGTGCCTCTATTGTTCATGCGTAAGCCACATAGATCAATTTCTCTCTGTCCAGCGATTATTTTCTTATGAACCCACTTTCTGATGACATGGGCCAATTTTTCCTCGATGATTTTACTCCCAATAAAAATTTGCAACCTCAGAGTTATGACACGAGACATTTAAATACATACTACACTGGCAGATCCGCACCATCTACTGCTATAGGAACAGAAATAAGCACAACAAAAAAACTTTTTTTTCTCCATGTTTTATGAAATGAAAAACTTTTGAAGCTGGTCTAGTTAAAAACTGCTGGCAGCTGTTGTTTTTGCTACTGACAGGCTCAGATTATAATTGTTGTGTCTCTAACAGCATAATACAACTGTTCTCTACAGAGGTAGACATGTGAGATCCATGTTGTTTAACCAGAAACAGCCGTTATATGACTCTTCAAAGCCACCAGACTCCATTGACAGACACAGTCATTTAACCTTGCAGAACATGGGAGTTGCTAGTGCAGCTGCTGTGACTTTAAAAGGTTAGCTTGGATGGACTTTCTTTTGGCTGCTGACTCAAGCGATCTACTGGACCGATTCCAAAGCGTTTTGGATGTACCAGTCATTTCAAACCCAATGCAAATTACTGCCCACGTTTAAAAATACCAGAGTTATCTATTAATACAATTTGAAGTAAATACAGTCGTCTTACTGGAAGATGTCGGGCCCGAAGACGGCGGCCAGCGTCCCAATGTTCCAGCTGTCCTGTTGAAGTGATGCCACGCTGGCCAGGAAGCGGCACAGGAAACGCAGCAGGCCGTAGTTCAGCTGGGGAAGCTGCTGCAGCAGGTACTTCAAGTTTCTACACAGCTCCTCTTCATTGCTGTAATCTGGGAAAGATCAAGCGTATAACACAGGTTATGATTAGATGTGACTATTCACTTTTTTTATAAGCTTCATTGCAGTCAGCATCTCTTAACATACTGCGTTGAATTATGGGTTATCAAGTGCTTCATGTTCCTTCACAGTTGACCTTAAAAAATTCCTATCTTGGGAGAAACACAGATAAGATTAATGTACAATCCTCTGGGAGAGGTGAAGTGAGGTGAAACAGGAGGTGGCATTGGGGAAGAAAATGCGCAAAAAGTGTAATCCTCAATGTAGTAAAGTAGCGCCATTATAGAGGATAACCGAATGAGAAATCAATGATGTGACATGGAGAGTCCAGGAAAACTCCCCCCACTGCCGTAATCTGCATGACAGCAAGAAACAACCATCACCACCACGACAAGAGGATTAGAATAGATTATCGGTGATAGACTCACAGGCAAAAGAGGAGGGAAATAGCAAATGTGGAAGAAGGAGATTTGTGGAAGTGATTATACATTGTCCATTAAACATGTATTCCTCCACCTCTTCATCTGTTGCCTGGATTGGTCTGACTTTTGTCAGGGTCAAAAATGTTGCATAACAAGAGTAAACTGGCTTTTTACAACAAAAAAAATAACAATTAACATGTTTGAACATATCTGAATCACACATGATTCGTTTTTTTTCACATGTAAGCAACATCTATATAACATCCTCCAGCCTCTTCCCGTTGCTTCTGGACTTCTTTATTCTCTCATCTTAAAACGTCCTGTTTATGCTGTTAATTTCTGTGCACCTGCAAACTGCTCTATATGCTGATGTCATTGATTTATTATCTGGGTCACTGTAACTAACTTTTCTTGTAGAACAGCTGAGAGCTGGAGATGTGGGTGGGAGAGTGCGAGCGAGCTCTCTGTGTCTGTGTATCTGCTGTGGATGTTTGTTAAGCGACGTTGTTTTTTGTTTGTATGCGTTTTATTTTTGTATTTGTGTCAATAGGACTGCCTTGAAAGTGAGATGCTCCATCTCAAGGGGCTATTTGTTCAATGACTTCAAATTAGAGGGAAGGTTAACATTTTTTAAGCCCATCAGCATTGTTGGTCTCTGTAATCAGTTCTACTGTTCGTACTGGCCATGAGGAGAACTCTTCATGTGAGTGACATGGAACAAAATCCACAGTCAGTTCTGTGCAAAGATGAACTCTGAACTTCAACTGAAGGCAATGTGATAATTCAGCTGTCTGGTTTAGTCAAATCAAGTGGGGATCTTCCAGAGTTATGGTCTGTTTAGTGGTGAATTCCTGCTTTGTGTTAGCCGACTCAGCGAGGACACACAGTCTGTGGAAGCATTAACCAAGATTTTTCCTACAATTAAATGACTGCAACTTCATTTTTGCACAAATAAGATGTGTGGATTTTGTCCCTGAAGGGTTTTCTCTCATCGCAGTCGGTATGAAGGGGACAATTCATTGCAGCTACCAGTTATCTTTTCAGTGCAGCTTTACGGCAGACTTGGAAAAAATATGAACGTATCCTTTAAGTAGTCGGGAAAATGAGGAGAGAAGAGGCACAGATAAACAGAAGACATCAGTGAATGAGTATCTATACGGAAGATACACACACACAACGTTTCTGTACTTGTGCAGAACAGCTAAACATCTACTGTTATCAAAGCATTGGCTGTTTTCCAGTTTCTGCTCCATTTAGTGATCTTACCATTGCACTGTGTATGCAGAGCTTAGATAACCAAAGCCTACATGGCCACAGCCATAACATATTAACACAAAATAAACTTGGATAAGAATCCAGAAAAGGGAGACAATAGCGTGTGTTTCATACTTATTATAGCCTCTCTTTTTATGCCTTCATATTCAGTGAGCTTAGGGCACTTAGCAGGACATATGCAAGAACACCAAACGCCTCACTAGGATTCAGGAGGAAGAGAAAAAAGTACAAAAGGGCAGCAAAAAAAAGGCCAAATCTTCTGCAACAAGCAAATATAACTGCATGAACTCACCTCAGAACTGAGCAGAAACAGAAAACAACAGTGGCTGGATTTGTAGTGGATAGAAGGTGAGAGGGAGGGTGAGGTGAGCGAGTGGAGATGAAAACACACCTTGGTGTAGCTGTAGTATGTGTCCCTGTATCGCTGTTGGGATGACGGGCTCAGGAAGCTCCTGCAGGAAGAGTCGGAGCAAACTGACCGCTGATGCCAGGTCTGCCTCCTTCTCCAACTCCACCTCCTCACCACTGTCGTAACGCTGGCGCAGCCAATCCACACGCTCTGCATTTCCGTTAACTAGGAAGAGCCCCTCCAGGTCCAGATGACCTGATGACAAACACAACAATAATAGTCAACGTTATTAACTTGAAGACTTCTGACTAGGCTCCTATATTGTAACATCTTCTGAGCTTGGTTTGGTTACTGAGCCAACATTTCTGTTTTTAAACCACCTAACCTGCTGCACCTGGACAGACAGGCAGTTTATCAGAAAGTGTTTGAAGCTTTTTAAAGAAAGTGTGGAACTCTTATCTCATCTTAATTTGTTTCTGCACACAAATGCTTGATGAACAGATGAACCAAATTAATGTGTTTGAGTCACAACCCAAATTTCATCATATTTTATCCTATATTTAACAAGGTAAACGTCTCATGGAGATTTATGGCCACAGCCATAACATAGTCACACAAAATGAAAGAGCACCATGAACATAGTTGAAACAATAAACACAAACAAGCAACTACAACTGTCAAACATATAACAAAAACCTGGTTAGGAAGTATAACCAGGTACAATTTCTGAAAAAAAGTTTCAGTGAAAAAGTTAAGAGCAATCACAGTGACCAAAAGTACTATTTTCTTTTAAAACAACCTTTAAAAAACTGTCTCAACCCATGAGAATCACCTCTGACAATTTCAGGTCTGTCTGTACATTATTCCAGGAAGAAGGTGCAGCGTTTTAAAAGCTTTTGTGCCTAAATCTGCAACAAAACAACACCTGCAGCATAATGTGCGAGTGCTGGCCATATTTCACACATTTACATCATCGCTAGGAAGATAACCTAATAACAAGCCAGCTGCATTTATGCTTTAATCTCTCAGGAAAATACTCGGTTGTAATACCGGCCAAAGGTTTGTAAACTTCAGGTTTCTTGTAAAAGCTGATACATGAGATAGACATGCCAGCTTTTAGTATTTAGTCTTTTCTGTGGTAACATCAAATGCTATGGTCTTCACAACATTTTTGCGTGATTGTCCTGCATGCATTCATGCGGATGTAAATGTCGTCAATAGCTGGGGCAGGAGCCAGATCTACTGAAGGGTGCCACCTTTAAATGAGACTTTAATAACTTATTTGGTCTAGAAATGCTGGCTGATAGCCAACTTAGATACGGTCGGCATAAAAATAGAGGTACAAGGATGTGTGTGTAGAAATCCATTTGTGCATGAGAACTCCTTATCAGTATGAAGAAATAGAGGCATGGCCACACTGGCTGCTATCCTTCCTGTGTGACAACATCACTGAGAGTTCATGATTAAAGGAGCTTAAGTCCTGTCAGGGCTTGAGCCAGTTTCATAAGAAAAACCAAAAAAAACACAGAAGATATCGTAATGTTTTTCCTCTGTTATATAATAAGTTATCTGTTCATCTTCTATAACGTTATGCTCATGTTATCTCATGTGTTGTCACATGAATCTCCTGCAAAGTTTCTGCTCTGGACTTGCCGTAAGCTTCATGTAACAATGGAGAAAATGTGCCACAATGTGAAGTAGGAACAATAGCTGTCAACGGAGAATGCTGATCGGCCTGTTTTGGTTATATTTTTGATGGGTTCAAGAAGGAAACAGCTGAAAAAGTGGAGCATAAAGGGGTTTAGTATGCATCAAACTAACTAGCAGTAGAGCTGTCCAAACATGTCTGGAGGCAAAAGCGTTGACACCTGCTCACGCTCGTAAACTGTCAAAAAGTCGAAAAGCGGAGGGGCAAGATCTGAAGAATCAGCCAAAGGAGAATAATACTACATTCACGTGGATTCAAGCAGACAATAGATGGCAACCCGGATATCATTTTAGTGGACGAGAACAGGATAGTAAAAATTAGGTGGGTCCGGCAGAGAATACTGGCAACTGTAATGGACGATGGTATTGCTGTCCAAAGCTGAAATATTTTGCCGTCCTCCACCAGAGAATTTACAGCTGGGTGTAGCTCCCTAACACAATAACGCCAATCACAGGATATACTAAAATAATACAATGCACACAATTTTCTTTCAATGTTTTAACGATTTTTTTGTAAACAATACGACAACACCATAAGAACATATCGTCATGAGTGTTTTGTTTTGCCATCCTGCCAATCTGTCGCACTGTTTGTTTTTCCTGTGCCGCCCAGAAGGTATTGTCCATCTGCTGTCTACCGTCTGCCTGAATCCATGTGAATGCGGCATAATGAGGCACGCTTTTGGATAGTCTGTCCTTGAAGGCGTTCATGGTGTTGCACTCGAATGCACACACAAAAAAAAAGAAGATGTGTGAGCGAAGAAAAAAAAAAAGCAAGGCTGGTTAATTGTTTGCATTCTGTCTGACTTTCGAGCTTCTGGCGAATCGCTGCTGAAGTCGGTGAGCTTGTTGGATTGATGGTTTCAGAAGGGAGTCAAAAAATAGCTTTCAACAATCCAACAAGCACCTTGTTTGAGGCATGCTGCACCTTCAGAAGGGTTAGGGTTAGGAGCAATTATAAGTCATGATCTCCACTGCAGAAGTCCCACCTAGGGGAGGTGAAGCCTTGGGCAACGAGCAGGGTTTTAGAATACTTTAAAAGTTGCTTTTTATGGGGTTAGGGTCCTGTTGGGTGTGGCTTAACACAACAGACAATGCTTCTGGATGTTAAAGTGCTGTTGTCGCTTGCAGGTTATCAAACAAGTGTCCTCCTGACTCCTCCGTTCGCGCCGTCGTTTCTCATCCGTTAAGCAGCCAGGCAACACATTCATATTTCGATCCAGATGTTCCATAGGAGTCCCGTGGGACCTATTCCCATTTCACAACTCCACAAACAGTGTGCATGCAGAACAGCAGGGTCTGCAGTAAAATCAGGACAGTAGGCCTGTAATTAACGATTGTTTTCATTGTCTCTTGATTAGTAGTAGTAAGCAGCTGGAGATTATTAGTTTAGTCCATAAAATGTCAGAAAACACAGAGAGATTCTCAAATGTCCTGTTTTGCCCACAACCCAAACATATCCAGTCTACTGCCATAGAGATAGCAATTAATTGATTATCAGAGTAGTTGGTAAATGATTTAACACCTAACTGATTAACCAGCTAATTGTTGCAGCTCTATAGTTCTGCTAAAAAAAAAAAAAATCAAACAAAATATCATAAATGTCCTCACTCACTGTTGATTAATGACTCAGTGAAAACATTGCTCAGTCCTGGCACTACTAAATACAAAATGTATGAGCAATTTAATCTGTCGCAGATGCCAAAGCTTCGTCCAACACATCTTCAAGTGTTTTCCATTTCGATCTCTATCTTACATCATACCACCTTTACGCATATTTCCAGCACCATGCTCGTACTAAAACCCCAGACATCACACACAAATGAAATAAGAGAGATTAAGGCCTTTTCACTGGCTCAATAACTTCTGGACTGGCAGCACCACTCTAATTAATGCGCCAGCAGAAGCCCAGGAGGATTAAAGACTTATTACATAACCTCATGTGGTCAAGCTGCCCCCAGGTCACACAGCCCACCAACCTGCTTCACTGGTCACTTGAGGGGACTTGAGGTGAAGCTTAAATCCGACAGTTAAAAAAAGAAAAATCCACTGACTTGATGGGTTTCTATAAAGACAATGTTTTTCTTTTGTGACTGACACAGAAAGACTGAGACAGGAAATTAGAAAAGGAAGCTTTTTCTATTGTTTAACTTGTCGCTGCAAGTATGTGCTCGGCATGCTTTCTTGATGTACTGATTAGGTAACAGGCCTCAGCCCCATTAAAAACAGATTTACACTGCTTTCTATGATGTGTAGATATCTTCAGTATGTCCACGGTCCTGTTAACCTTATAATCTTTAAATCTGAAAAATAATTCCATATTACTCTTAAGGATACTTCCCTTTATTTAGTAATTATTTCAAACAATTTAATGACTTTCTCTGGCTCTGGCTATTTTTGCTGTCTAAATGTTTCTACTGTGACATTTGTATACAGTAATTGTGCACAGACATGAGATAATGAGATTTTGGGAAGCAAGTGAAACAACTGCAAATGACTCAATTAATCCATTTCTCGATGGTTCACACCAACAATACATCCTCAGCACAGAGTGGGTTGACTGATGTAACAGGACCCATTATTGTATCTGTATACAGCAGGTTAAATTGCTCGTCCACATTTCAGCCTATAAGATTATTTCAGGTAAATTCCTTATTTTTGTCGTCACATTTGTCATCAATTTAAAATGTCTTCTCTCAGAACAGAGGCTGGCAACACAGGCTTGTTATACTAAAGTATGTGGTCCTGGATTATTACTAAATATTGCTGCCTTGTTTATTGTTTGTGTATATTGTTGCTGTTTATATATTAAGGCTGTTTTGGGGGTTTTAATCTCAGTGTGACTGGTTAAATAAAGAATAAAAAATAGAGGTTAATAATTAAACTGGTACTGGTGGTGTTATGTGGCCCGTAACACTGCCAGACAAATCTATTTTGGCTACGGCTGGTTAGTTTAAAACACGACTGGTGAAACAGCCAGTCTCCCTGTCATCCTTCAGAGCAAGAAGTCTGAGCTGTCGACCTGCTCTTATAAAGACAATGACATAAAACTGAGGTTCCTGCTCTGTGAGGCTTGAAGAGAAATGCTCCAGGGGAGATATGGCAAAGGCCCAGGGCCAGGGTTTTGGTTGGTTCCTCTCTTCACTGTTAAGCTCCTCTGTTTTCACAAGTGGAGCAGCGGTTGACATAACTGTTATGTAATGAAAAAGGAAGTGGACCGTGGAGCTGTCTGCCGGTGCATTTGGAGTTCATCTTATCACATAAACTGGATCTGCGCTACCGAAATATTTCGCTTTATCATGATGCAAGAGCAGCCATGGCAGGTAAACAGCAGCAGGGCGTGCTTAGGAGACTGAAACATTACAGAAGGCAATCAGATGTAACCGAGGCCTCAGAAGTGTGTGCTTAGAGGAGATGAGTGGGAAACGATAATTCACATTATATCATTTCAATCTGAAGTCCCATGAAGTATTACTGTGGTTCTGCATTTTCAAACAAGTAGAAATCCACGGAGGAGCAAAGCCCTGTGTTACTCCAAGAAGAATAAATTCAATAAAAGCTGCATATGTTCACTTTGAATAGAAGCTGCTGACAGAGGCAACAACCTCGCCCGTCAAAGCTTGTCCACTAAAAGTGCTTGTTTTTTTTTTTTTTTTTTGCACTGACACGCTCAGATTATTACTTACGGAAAGGAGATAGGCCTGTGAAATCCTTCTGTTCAACCAGAAACAGCTATTAAATCGCTTTGTCCAAAGCTACCAAACTCCATTAAGAAAAACAGTGATTTTACCTTGCACAACAGAGGAGTTGCCAGTCTAGTTGCTGTGACTTTAGTATTTTAACACATTAGTTGGGATTCAGAGTAACCCTTTAGATCACAAAAGTCACACGATAACGCAAAAAAGCAAACCTGTAGAGGCAGCGGTAGACTTACAACCCCTGCGTTCTCTGCGAGGTAAAGTTACTGTTTTTGTCAATGGAGTCTGGTAGCTTTGAAGAGAGTGATACTAACAGCTGTTTCTCAGCATTAAACAAAAATACAGGTATTACAGGCATGTCTCTGTGAGGGTCCTTTCTGTTATGTTGTTACACTACTTCAGTATTCAGTCAATTTCTCTATAAACTCTGCCACAGTAAAATAAATAGTCACCAAAAGCATCACCACAAGTATGGGTGTGTATGAGCCATGTGAATATACCGTATTGGATCAAGACACCAACTTTATTTTCATCTTCATTAAGCATTTAAATATACTGTTATTGTTGCACTGGTCTCATCAGCATTGGTTGATAACAGATATTTTAGGTTTATGGGTATTAATTTGATGGAGGCGCTTCCCTTATGACTCATATATGAACATGGATGTGAAACAAAAGTCTGTCACTCAAATGTCTAAAAATCCACTTTCACCTAAATTTCAATCAATGTCAACAAGAAAATCTGTGTGTGTGTGTGTGTGTGTGTGTGTGTGTTACTTACCATGCTCCTCAATGTAGTCGACGATGTGTTTCACCAGTGCAGGAACCTCGTGGCCACTGATTGTGTGTGTGCGTGTCACCTCCTCCAATGGGACGCCGAAAACCCGTGTGGTGCCGGCTGAGCTCCCGCCCTCATTGCCTGGCAACGGAGACACGCTCTTCCTCATGGCCGCCTCCTCCTCCTCACCACAGCCCCGCCAAGACCTCACGTCTTCGGTAAGAAAAAGGAAAGCAGAAGGAGGAAGATTAGATAGAAAGAAAGAAAGAAAAGAATGCGATGGAATGATTTCCAAAATAAAAGCTTTGAATAAGAGCCAAAAAAGTGGAGACAGCACAAGACAGAGAGAGATCACAGACTGACTGATAGAGAGATGCAAGGAGGTAAGGAGGAAACTCTACCTCTGCTGTTCACAAACAAACAAACAAACAAAATGAGCACTTCAAACATTTAGGAGTGGCTGCTGTACACATTGTTACATGTTTGTGAACCTCCCCTCAACCAAGAAGGAGGAGGAGAGGAGGACGAGTGGGAGGAGGAGGAGGAAGGGGAGGATGGACAGCGCCAATTGCGGGCTAGCAAGGCATTTACACCTGGCCCTTCAGGATGGGTGGGGAGAACCAGTTGAGGAAGAGGAGGAGGAGGAGAGCAAGTGTATCATGTGACAGACAGTCTGCCGTCCTGTGACGACTGCAAAGTGCCGGTGGACGAAATGGATATTCTACGTCACACAAAATGCAAAGTGAGATTTTCCTGCAGGGAAATTTATATACAAAAATCAATGCAAGGGTGCAAATACATGCAAAATTGCCCCAAGTGACTGACTGACTGACGTGTCAGTTGTGTATTCATGGAAGTTAAAATGTCTCAACTTGAGCAAAAGATTCACGCGGCACAGAGCTCTGTCTTTTCTGATTCCATGACGGGATGTTGGCTTAGGTTTTCTTGACGAATCGAAAATGGAGGATACACTTATTGTTTGTTTATCTAAGAATGGACACCGCACATTAATTGACATCATGTTAACTTTGTGTAAATGTGCAAGTAGCCACTGTTTTATATTCCTTAGTTCTGTTGGTACAGTGTTCCAGGTATATGCTGAGTTTTGATTTTGTTTGCTGAATACATAAAGCAGAGGGGGAGTCGGACCACAGGACACTTTACACACAAGTAAAATATCTGCAAATCTGACCACGTTTTCAAAGTTTAAGAAATCATTTTCAGATGATGACATGACTTTTAATCCAGTGGTTTTACCTTGGGGGCTCCTGGAGCTCTATGGTGCCACTCTAAGGCTTGGAGAAAAGTCAGCTAGTTCTGAAAATATGTGTGTGTTGCCTGATTCCAGCTATCAGGTGTACTTTACTATGAACCAAGTTACACACACATAGATTCACCTCTCCAGACTTTAGCCCCAGTTAGTACAACAGCTGTTTTTTACGGACATACTTGTGTCGCTCAATGCTGTGTTCACATTACAAGTGACAAAGTCAAGTCATTTTCAAAGGAAGCCGGCGGCACAAAGCTACAAACTGACGCTGGACACCTGTCCCTGCGTGCCGGGCATGGCGCAC
Organism: Pempheris klunzingeri; assembly: GCF_042242105.1. Classification (NCBI taxonomy): domain Eukaryota; kingdom Metazoa; phylum Chordata; class Actinopteri; order Acropomatiformes; family Pempheridae; genus Pempheris; species Pempheris klunzingeri. The sequence continues at coordinate 24,384,104 of NC_092020.1, read as the reverse complement.
AACAAATAAACTTGAGATGGCCTCAACTTTTTTCAACTTGTTTATGAAAAATTAACTTTTTAATGTCGTTTCAACATAAATATGCGTCCCCGGTGTTCCTAGACACCGCCTAACTCCAGAAAAGACCATCCTCTTTCTTCTTCTCCTGCTCCAACAGGTGTGAAAACACCTTTTATGATGCCATAAGGGGATCTGTTGATCATGTGACCTCCACCTCGCAGTCCGCCATTGTTTTTTCCTCACTAACACCAGCTTTCAGGTACGCGAGGGGGAAAGAGCGAAGCATGCAAACTGTTCTGCTCCTCTAAAACAGAGTGAGAAGGAAGAAACACTGCTCCAACCTGGTCTGCTATAAAAAAAAATAACGTGTTTTGAACAGTTATCCATGTAAATGTGTTTTAGTAGGACCTGCAAGTACAAGTGTGAACCTGAAAATAAGAATATAGGACCTTTAAGGTTCGGGTAAAAGGGCTGCTGTTACTGTCAGACAGGTATTATGAAGCAGGTGTCCTGTCTAAGTCTGTACTTGAATTAAATTCCCATCCGCACAGTATTTCTTATGTCCTCCTCAGAATGCTGCTGCCAGCTGAGTCTGACAATGGAAATCGATGCAAAGCAATCTCCAACAATGATTTGTGTTCAAAGTTTGACTTCGATGATGGCCGGTCGGTGAGTAATCTGAATGCAAACGGTGGCAGATGGCGTCCAGTCTACTCACCAGGGGAGGAGGAACATCATCACCAAATGTTTATCACTAAACGTAATCTGATTTGGTTCCAGTTAAATCGGGCTACTCAAACTTCAAAAGTAGGCGCACACACCCACAGAGTATAATGGCGAGTAATGGCGTGGTCAGACAGCATTTTTCTGCAAAGAGCAAAACAGTCTGCAGTTCACTCCCCCTCTAACTCAGCCGATAACCAGTTTAAAACCAGTTTGTTTGTATTTATGTTCCGGCTGTTACGTAAGATTAATCGGCAAAACATCTTCAGAGGAACAGAGAAAGTCTTTTTTCACACAAGTTGTCCAAGTCAGTGTGCAGGTTTATTTCATTTGTCAACAGGCTTTGGATGCATCTCATTCGAGGTGAGTGACTGATCACTTCTGTGTTAATTATTGCCTGCATTATTAATAACAAAATATTTGTAAGTTTTGCAATAACAACATCCCCTTCCAGATTTTATGAGCTAATTAATGTTAATTCTGTGAGCTGGCTACTAAAGTTTGGTCAAAGATTGTTTCCTCAAGAATGAAACTCGACTCTGTATCATTTTAAAATGTGAAAAGACCGAGCGGACTGTGATTTTAAGCTGTTTTGACAGGCAAACTGAGCGCTGAATCCTTCACGGAGACAATGATGTAGTTGATTGCATCTTGTCCACTCCAGCCTCCAGCAGGGGATGTTTCTGTGTGTGTGTGTGTGTGTGTGTGTGTGTGTGTGTGTGTGTATACTCACCGTGTAGCAGTGAAAGTGTGTCCTATCCTCTCCTCCCCTGGCCAGTAAACCACTGAATCATCTATGGCTGCTTCAGGTTGTGGCAGAAGATGAGCCGGTAGTTCCTCATTGACGGACCGCTAATCCCTCTTGCAGGATTCCTTTCTAGCTACACTGAGAGAAAAGACAGAGGGAGGAACAAAGAAGAGGAGATGATGATATGAGATAATGTCAGAAAAGAGAAATAGATCGATCGAAGATAGGTAACAATGTTTATGTACATCAAATTTACTTCTTTCTATTTTAACATACAACAGTGTTTCAAGCTGTGCCGTCAAAAACTTTGACGTTTGCTGTCCTCAACACTGGTTGTCAAGTATTTGCCAGAAAAATATTAAAGCACATAAGAAGACATCAATATTACATTTGTAGCATCAACCACCATTTCCTGTAAAACTGGGTATCAATTAGATTTGATTGCTTTTACTGTTTCAGCTTGATGATGTTTTCTCATATTAGTTCAGAAAGAAAAAGAAATAAAAAGCACTGAAAGCAAGGCTGCTATTATCAGTAATGTTGGCTAAATAGTTTGTATTGAGCAGAAGTAACTTAATAAACATCGTGAAGTGCACATTTATCAATATAGAACGTATGAAATGGGTCCTGCCGACACCGACTCTGACTACAACATGATTTGGGTTCCACAGATAATTGCTTCAGTTCTTCAGTGAAGCAGTCACACACACATCTTTCCTCCATCTTTGACACCAGACAAGCCAGTATGTTTAAAACAGCCAAGCAAAGAGCGCTTCCTACTCAAACTCAAACCTCAACAGGAACTCCAGGATAGACGATGTTGCAGTACGGGCCACGGTTTGTAAAAGGCAAAGGTTTCTGGGAGATGGAGGGCAGACATACGACAGCCGTGGCTGCTTAAACATAATGATAATCCATACCGGGAACATAAAAGTGCTCACTAATCAGGATTTAACTGCATCATGTGGAGACGCCGATGCAAAATGACCACTTCTGCTTCTTTCTTGTATTGGCTGTGAACACAAGGACAAACCTCAGCCAAACCCGTATTCTATACAATCAGCTGGAACAAAATGCAACACCAGGAATGAATGAGGTGAATCGAGCTAATGCTGTCCAAACCACATGCAAAACAAACCTCGTGCAAAACAAATGTGACGCAGACGACCAATTAGACACAAAATGAGGGCAAAGGATTGCACTACAAAGAACATCCAGCTCCTGCGCCACATCACAGTTCAAGCATCATCAACCTCAGGTGCAACATCAGGTGCATATGGCAAGACAGACTCTGGGTCACTCTGGCTTTTAACCGATTAAAACCCATAAATGTGTCCGTTAATGTTTGCATGTCCTTCACCTGGTTGCAGAAAGCTGAACTTAAAGGGTCGACGTCCTCTTGTCTTCTCCTTTAGTGTTTCCGATGCTAAGAGTTTGAGTAAATTTCTGTTTCCGTTTTTGTTTTCTGCCTCCGATCCTCATTTCTCTCAGTTTCTGTCTATATCCCCGGTTTGGGTTCCTTCTCCTCGGCTTGAGATGTCAGGCCGTCCAGGAGTCTGCTGAAGGCGAGCACCGAACACAATAATTAATCTGGCACTGGTTAAGCGAGAAAGCCGCATCAGTGTGTGTGTGTCAGCGCACATGTGTGTCCTGCATGTCTTGGCACGCCCATGTGAAGCAGAATCAGTGAGCAAACTGTCACTTCAAATCTGTGTATATTAGGTATGCTCCTGGTAATTGCTGCCATTTCAGTAACTGTGTGTGTGTGTGTGTGTGTGTGCTGAACAAGGCTGGTAAAGGCTGGTCAAGAGTGTGTGTGTGTGTGTGTGTGTGTGTGTGTTAAGTTGCGAGATGGGATGAAGGGGTTAATGTGTGTTGATGTGTCTGAGTGTGCATGAAGACAGAAACTGTCCTTTGAGGCTGTCCCCGTCCACTTGGCCGCTCTGTATGAGAATATGGCCATGTGCTGAAATATTAAATACACGGTTCTACTTTGGAGAGTATTATGGAGCCAGGAAGGCACTTAAAAATACAAGAGATGGAGGAGGCAAGAGGAAATAAGAGGGAATGAGGAAGAAGGAAAACTACATTTGCTAGAGACTTAATTATTAAGTTATTACCAAGTTAAGCTCAAAATAAAGAGCGACTTCAGAAACAGTTTGGGCAAATCTGCCCTTTCTTCAAGACCGAACAATAGTGTTGCCTATCGCTGCCACACAAACTCTGCAGAAGTAAGCTGGAAGTGAACCACAGTGTTTAACATGCACACATGCACCTGGTCGAGGTTTTGTGCCCATTTTCCTCCAGGAACAACTCCCTCATTCTCACTTTCCTTCTGGAATACACCGGTCACAAGGTCCTGCTAGTGCTTCTTTCTCCCACCCTCTTGTGTCCCTTCTTTCCTTTCATTCATCCTGGCGCTGCACGTTACACAAGCCGCCCGACCTACTTAGGTTGTCAGCATCACCTCAGCGTCAGGAGGAGAGAGGGGCAGGAGGAGCAGGACAGTTTGGAGACGTAAGAACATATCAAGAACATATATATGGCGCTTGTTTCAAATATAACAATGCTTAAGAAACACAATTCATTGATATGCACTGTTTGTTTGTCATAATTTGCAAACCCCTAAAAACTTTGTTTAAGAATAAGAAACAATAAGCATCTTTTTTTCTTTATTTCCCTGCATCTTACCAGTAACTGGGGCCCCACAAACAATATATAATCAACAAATACAATCAAGCTACAGAAAGCACCAGCCAATAACAAGCATTTTTAAAAGTTTTGTTAACCATCACTTGGAAATTAAATATTTCATAGTATGAAAACTATAAACTATAAAAATCTGCAGTCTGTGGAAGCCATCAAACACTTCAGATCCAAGGACAATGCTATTTAACTATTTCAGCTACAAAGGAAAAAGCCATTTACCGTTCACTGACTAACATTTTATTTATTTGGTATGAACATGAGAGAAGATAAAATCTAGTTGGAACTGACTGATGGACTAAATTCTGATACTTTAATTAACTTTTAGCTATTTTGGTTATTATAAAGCCTAAATCCTTGTCCTCTTAAGTACACTAGATGTTATTACAGCATTTTGTAGGACAGCGATGATTCAGAGTTACAGCTTTTAGTGGATTTGTTTGGTTTTCAGCTCAGCGCCAAATGTTCTTGAAAAACTGGTTATTATATTATGAAGATCGCATAAGGGCTGCCACACATTTACAGCTAACTGTTTCTTTTAAAGCTCCTTATGTAATATAGCACACCGAGCAAATGTACAAGGTCGCTCATAAATCCATTCATTTCTATAACGGGGAGCGCCGAAGAGGACAGGCAGCGCCGAGGTAAGCTGCTGCCTTAAATGGTCCTGTTTTGCCCTCCTCCTCCTTTTTCAGTCAAACCAGAAGTAGTTTTCTTGGCACAGAGTTTATATTAAGTTTAAATGTGACCGATATATTTATGTGACTCACTGGTACACAAACGATATGACAGGAGTAGGCAGGGAAGCCCATTCTGCCAACATGGAGGACGCTTCCTCTTGAGCCGAGTCACCCGGCATGACAGCTAAAAGAGCATCTTTTTTGTATGAATCACATTTATCAGGGCTAGAAAAACTACCAATGAAACTCGCTGCTACCTCCACTAGCCAGCTGACCTGCTCTTCCTGTTCCCAGTTTCACTGTAGCTTGCAAACAGATATTACTTGGCCTTGAGTTTCCAGGCCCTTAACCCTTCAGAGTCTGGGGTAAAACAGCGTTTTTTACTACTTTTCATTTTAACTTTGTGTTTCCCATTAAAACTGCTTAGCTTGCCTTTCTTTGTGTCTTTCTTTTCAGCACAACCTCGCCTATGTGATTCTACAAGTATTTATTTATTTTGACATAATATATGGACACACTGTATGTAAAAGTGCAAAAGAAACACAAAATCCGAGTAGGAACTAGTTGGATCTTTGGAGGAGCGGGGGTCTGCGCGGACACCTCCTCTCGTTCGTCTTCACGCGCAGCATCCACTTCATCCTCTGAAAGGAGTCTTCCTCAGAATCAGAACGTTCTTCCCCAGATTCAGCATCTTCTAACTCGTAGAAGAGCTGTAGTGCGACTTCGGCTCTTCATAAATTTAGTCTTAATAGGCTGATTGACAAAATTCAAACACTTGTAAAAAGTTTGAAGTGTCCGCTTTCCAACAGTCTTTGAATTGAGCACCTGCGTGCTTGTGTCACAGCTTTACGTTTTCAAACGTGCGACATGTGACTTTGACGCCGTGTGGCGGTCCTAGACTCCGAAGGGTTAATCTACCATGGTCTTTGGCCTTCCTCAGACCTACTGCATTAACATGCGTCTTTAGTGATCCACTTACAGCGGAGTGGACAGCTCGCCCCCAGACCACATTCAGAGGAGGTCTGGGCCACATATAGTCACATTCTTTTAGCACATTTCAGACCCGTCTACTAAACTGACTTCCTGTGCAAAAGCCAATATTAACACAACGTTAACCGGTGACATCTTAAAAACAGCGTCATATTCAGGAACGATTCTCAGTGGCTAATTACACTACAGCATCTACTAAAGCAAAAAAACGTTTGCGGTGGAGCGGCAAGAGTCACAAGCCAATTTTAAATCCTTACTGTCTCTTTTCCATGGATCTGACACCCTGCATCTCTGCTCTCTGTACGCCTGCTCGCCAAAACTTTGCTTTGCGCTCCATTAGAGGAGTTAATGTTGTGGATATGATTTGGACTGTGATATTAAAAGATAAGTTAATCATGTTAAACGGAACATGATACTGTGATATTGTCAAAGAGCCTTTGTTTCAATGAGATATCGTTACTAAACTGTTTTTTTTTTATGTTTGAATATTTATAACTGAAATGTTAACACTCTTTTGTAAATGTTTTTTACTGATGCATGTGTTAATTTGCACACAGAGCGGGAAAGTGAGATCCAATTACAAGTGGACTGTTGAGATTCATGTGCCTATCGCTTCCTGATGGCAGGTGTGAAGTGGCGTACTATAAGCTGTGATCGGATCGCTCATGTTAACGCCAGGTATGAATGGGGGGTGCGTAGCGAGAACAGCATGTGTGAACTCGACTAAACTGAGCAGAATTTCAAACTGCACCTCCCACTAACACAAGGGATTTTCTTTCACCTTTTCCGCCTCCAAAATTAACTTTCCTCTTATGTCTTACTACCTTTTTAGGGCCTATATTAGTGGGTTTTCCCCTCTCGCTGAAAGATGCAGACCTCAAATTTCTGTATGCGTTGACGGCTGAAGAGCTGAACCATTTTAAGGTTTTCCTATTAAGCTTATTAAACGCGGGTTTCAGGAGTCTTATGTTTGCTTATAAAGATTGCCGAGGCCTCTAAAGGCCTTCTTCAGGCTTGATTCTTTCCAAAACCAACTACACTGGCACTGCTAGCGCCTAAGCCTCTTTAAAAGCTAGACAAAATCCCACAATTGGATCTGAAATTCTTGTATTGGGACAGGGCCCTTATGACTGAAACCAAAAAAGGGACCACAAACTGGAGAGTTTTGTTCTCAGTGAACCGAGTGGATATAAAAACCTTAACCAATAGGACAAGACCACAGTGCATATACCTTTTTAAACAAGGGTGGTCCTGTTACTGCCAGGCACAACACACTTTCCAGACAGATGAGGACAAAGACGCTCGGAGATTAGGGAACCCAGTGTTCCCAAACCGCTGCCTTGTCTGCCATGAAAACTGACCCTAAAAGGCCTCTGTAGTGAGGATTTGGTCAGTCTAGAATGGCTCTGTCTGTGTTTCCTTCTGTCTGTCGGTGTGTCTTAATCCCAGATATCATGCTTGACAACCTCCCGCTCAACAATGAGGGACATTGTTAGAAGGGAAACAGAGAAAGTTAAGACGGCGCACTGAGACAGAGAAAGAAAGGAAAAGTAAGTGGGTGAAAGTAAAGAAACTCAAGGACCAGAAGGGAAAGGGGCCAACGGATAATATGAGAAGTGTAAAAGAGGAGACACGACCAGAGAACACCACGATATAAAGGCATGTTAAGACAGACATGAGCACTGTGCGAAAAAGTCAGCAAGCTCATTCATTTCAATGAGGCCACTGTGTTGAGACAGCAGTGTTGCAGGCGCCAAGGATTCTTCCAAGATATGCTGTGTCATCCATCAAAGATTCAAGCGCACATTTCTGGTAGATTAATTTGTAACGTGAAACAGGTAATTTGACCGTTTACATAGTGATCGTCTAAACTAAATTAAATGTGGCGTGAGTCGTAAAGTCCTTTGTAGTATTAAAAGCGCCATGTCGTGTTGATCCGCTACTTAAACTTACATTTTTATCATTCCTGGTGCTGAAAGTGTCAAACATCAGATTTTCTAGCCCTAATAAGTGTTAAAGACATCACAGATGGGTGCATGCAGTTCTGAAAAGCATATGGGATGGGAATAGATATCATTTTATGGATAACAATGCCAACACTGACTGAGCCTGATTCCTTTACGATTGCCTTGATTCAGTTTTCTGTGTGGAAAAAAGTAGGGCTAAACTGGTTTTCAGCATCAACAGAACTGTTTAATTATCTCTGGTAGCAGAGAGTAGATTGCATACTTTTAAAACGAATATTTGTAAAGCATCATTTTCAGTCAGGTTAATTCAGTCAAAGAAAAAGCCTCCTACGCATGCCTGTGTGGTGCTAATGTTATTATAGCGACCGATCTTTCCACTTGGTGGTGGACATGCTGATGGGCTAGGAAGCAGCGGCAAGTGAGTGTAGAGAGTCGAATACGTGACGTTTCTGGAATTTACGTTCATGACGAAAGATGTTTCTGCCCTCACCTGGATAGATATATATATATAGAGAGAGAGACTTTACAAGAAGCACTGCTGTCTTCTTTCTTTGTGAAATGAAACCACACTTTATTTAGAGAGTTGCTTCCGCTCAACCATGACTAATTCTTGTTGAAAGTTTCCAGCAGCATAAACTCAGGAGTTTGACGTCATTGTTTTGCAATGTGCAAATGTCATAAAAACAAGAAAAGGAACTGCTAAACTCGGAGGCAAACGATTCTGGTGGATTGGACAATTTAGAACTGGTTCTCAAGTGAAACTGGTTCTCGATTCCCATTAAATTAAGCTAAATGCTTTGTTTTACCCTGTAGTAGTCAACTAAGCAATGACAAAGATTATATTAATATTTTACTTTTATGTTGTGTTATTATGCTGATATTTTAAATAATCTCTTTGATTTTACAAGACAGAAAAGGCGAGGATGAATTTTAAAATGTGCAGGAAAAAGAAGAAGAAGAAGATGGGGTGGAAAAAGACCCATTTGGAAACCAGCACCTATCTTGGTTGACAGTTCGTTTGCATAACAGTTGTACCACAGAAGTAAATTAAAATAAGCCTGCTGAATATCAGATTTCAGTTTGTTTCTAAACATGGCTCCTGCACATGTGAAGCCTGAACAGCGGTCTGCAGGGTGGCAGCTGTTGAGGAAAATGTCCTTTAACAAAAAGGTCACAGGTTCAATACCTGCAGTCCTGTTGGACCTTGTGTATTATGTTTTAGGGACACATTTAACCCAACTTCTGGCTCAGTCAGTGAGTTAAAATAACCAAACACACTGCTACAAAGCAAGCAGACTACAGAATATCAACAAAGACACCTCAATGTCTTGAATAATAAAGTTTCCACTGAAACATCCCTTTCCGGATATGTTAAATATTAGTTATTGGAATAACCATCGCAGTAAGCAAAACCCTGTGCGTCAACAAATGGAAAACTGCATTCATATTTCATAAAGACAATTTAAATGCATCACATGAGAACAAAAAGCCCATTATGATTAATCTGTAATCTGCCAAAGAGCCTCAGCTCCATCAAAACAAAAAGCATGACTAAGAAGGGGATTAAATATTCACAAGAAGTTATAAATAAATCAGAAAATTTTCTCCAACTTGCATCATGTTGTGAAGTAAAAAAAGATCAAAGCAGATAAAGCCGGCGGAGTCGATCACCATCGGCCAAACTGACACAGTCCACAAAAATCAGACAGAAAGGTCGGACAGCAGGAATCCTCTTCAGAAGTTAGGATCGATCAGATGTCTGCGTCAGAGCCTACAACACCCTGCAGGTAAAGAGCTAAACAGGATGTATTGTCGTTTAGTAAATGTATACCTGTTGCACAAATTAAAACTAGAAAAGAATAAATAGGCCTCTAGACTCGTGACTTCATGCATTTGTAAAGGTAAAACAAACAGAAAACAGCTTTTACCTACAGAGAGGAACCCACTGAACTGAGCGCTCCGGCCTGAATCTCCTCAAAACAATCAGGAAGAGAATGAACGCCTTCTATTTCTGGATTTGACTTCTGTGTTTGTCTTACTGTTCTTCACAAGTACGTCCTGAGACCCTGACACACTGCATAACTTCCCTGCGCTCTGCAGTGTGAGCATGACCTGTCACATCCAAACAAGCACACACCTAAAAGAAAACACACAAGGTCAAACACAGTGCGTGGAAGGGCGGGTGTGGGTTTGAATCTGTACGAGCACAGAGACAAACACACAAATCTCTTCCATCAATCACTGAACATGTGACTGAGATCCTTATCTGCTTTGTCACAAGTGGAATGAAAACGACCGCCTTACTGCGTCCACGTTAACACAGCACTTCCTGTCAGATGTCGCACATTTTTCTAGCTCAAAAAAAACCCGAGAGAAACCAGGGTGAGCACAGACAGGCAGCGGTAATTAAGCTATTTACAAACAGCCTAGTGACACAGGAAGAAGTAAAGGTGGAGGAAGTGGTGGATGAATTGGTCAAACACAGTATTTTCATGCAGGAGACTGGTGTCCCATGTGAAACCATGTGTCAACACTGACATTTTGACTCGGTTTCCTCATTTCAAGTTTGTTTTTTTCTTTTTAATTATTATTATTTTCAATTTTCCCGGTGCAATTTGGTTAGGTTTAGGCAAGGCGAGGCACATTTATTTGTATAGCACCATTCAGACACCAGGCAACAAAACTACCTGGTCAGGTTTAGGGAAAATTCAACATTTATTCTGGTTATGTCTGAAAAAATGGGGTTGTGTTATATTCCAGAATTACAAATGCACATCAGTTACTCCTTTTGACTGGTGAGAGCTCCTAGACTAGATAAGTGTTGCATTATGGGTTGTTTTTTGCCTTTTGTGTTGCCAAGTCAGCAGTTGTCTTCATGTCCGTGTGTAGCACGTCTCTTAGAGTTGATCATCTCTAAAAGTGTTTTGTCTGTACAGTTTTTAGCGTGTGGGGGGAAAAATAAATTCATGACGAGTGTAAACAAGTCAAAAGCGTCTCCTCATGTCGACTGCAGAAACGTCTGTCAAGCAGCCAAGAATTACCGCCATCACAGATGATGAAGACAGGGTTGCCAGGTCTGCGTGACAAAACTGGCCCTATAACCAAGAAAACCAGCCTGATACTAGAACTCCAAATATGCCCCTGCCAAACCATATACGCTGCTTTTAAAGTCCAGCAGCATTGCCATCATTGCCAGATGTAATTTAAGATCTACACACAAGTAACACCATCAATATTTAGTGTGCCAACATTAAAAGCAGTTTTCCCTTAAGAGTTCTTTCACGTCGGTTCTAAGTGACCTTGTGTAATTAGATACAGAATATTATCATAAATAAAACATAGCTCTGCGAATGTTAGACCAGTTCACTGATGCACAGATTAAACTGTAGCGTTGTCTTCTCACTTCCTCCTCCCTCTTCCTCCCTGCTTGGACAACATGACTGTACTGGTTTTACTTCTTTTACTGTAGTTGTAGTTGCAATATTTTGTTCAACTGAAACACCTGATCAGGTCTGGGGGGGGGGAGCCAACAGGAGAGAGTGAGGGTGTGACTGACAGAGTGGCTACACAAATGGGGGATTTAAATTCATGCTTTTAATGTCTTTACGAGAAAAAAGGCATCAAGGGTGAGAACTTGTACACTTATAATCAGGCCAGAATGGTAAATATATATACTGTACGTTTCATTTAAATATGAAACACTTTCAGTGCCATTTTTTGCTGACTCTTAACTTCAAACATGGTAATTTACTCATAAGCACAACTCCTAATTTGTCACCTTCTGGAAATTATGTTAATTTTCAACTAAGATCTGGCCCGTTAGTGGTCAAGGATGCTTAATTGCTTTGTAAGAAGCTGCATAACAGGAAGGCTGTCAAAAATCTGCCTAATATGAAGCGAACGGCTGAAGTGCTTTTAGGAGCACACCTACACAACACACAGTTTTATCAGTCTACTGTGTAAAAACCTCTAATAGATGGGGATCAAAGAATAAACTTTGGCAAATGAAAGCCTGTGGTCTTACCCATACAGAGAGAAAATCTCACTGATACTAAATCCCACAAATACACACACACACACACACACCTAATAAGCCTTAAGATTAGATGTTGTAAATGTTGCTCTAAAAACTGCTTGTGCACATTTTAAGCTGTCTGCCATTAGCTTTGAGGCCTCACGCATTAAGCCCGAGGTCAGGAGTGATGGACATCCTGACACGAAGGTCAGCAGTAAAAGAAACAGAAAAAAATGTGTACTTGTATGAATAACATGAGCAGATTACATCTTTTAAGATAGAGGCCAATTAAGCACTACAAATATCAGCTGTTTCTAACGTTCTTTGTTGTCTCTAAGCAAATAACGACACCTTGATCTCCCAACATGCAGCACTGACATGCACTGTTTTATCCGCCTGTTTCTGCGTCCAAATCGCAACTGAAGACAAGCATGCATAACGGGGATTGAGCAACAAAAATGTGTAGGTCAGCACTGACTCGTCAGCCTTATTCATGCTTTGAACCTCTTGCTGGGACATTCCCTTCACATGCAGTTTCTCTTTTTCTTCATTGACACTCTCACTGTTCTTTTCTGTTCAATTACGCTCTCTGCTCAAAGGATATTGACCAATAAATGTTTCTGATGATCGGGGTTATTATCTATGAAAAAAAAGCTATTTAATTGGAAAACAAACCCCTTTTAGGACAAATGATGCAAGACAAAGATAAAGTGAATACTCTGATTTCTACTGACCCGACTGCATGAAGAAGTTGTTCACACATTTTTACCTCATCCGGTGCTGGGTATGCACACTCCCCCCCCCCCCCCCCTTTTTTTTTGTCTGTTTACATCATACAATGCTACTCATACGCACTGTTTCTACTATGAAAATTTCCCATCTTACTGAAACAGTCCCATTTTTGTTCAACAAGAGAGACCTTCTGTCTGTGTCCTCGACCAAGGAAACATGACGGTCCGGAGGCTCCAGTGCTTCAGTATCTGACTCATTTGTTCACTGGTGCAATGCTTCAGTTTCCTGTGCAATATCAGATCTTCTTATTGCTTGTCTAGAGCTTTTATTTTTAAAAACAGATCAAGCGTACTTTTTTTCTCATATTCTGTGATATGAATATCTCTATTTTACATTTTTCTATTTAATATCTATGTTTGTTGATTATGGGCCAATATGCTGAGGCAGATTTCTTGTAATGTGAAAACTTACTTGGCAATAAACCTAATTCTGACTCTGATGAGGTCTGTTGCATGCGACGTCATTGCTGCTGTGTCATTTGCCAATAAACTGGTTGACTTTGGTAGCAAATAACACAGGAGCTTTTCATTTATCAGTAGATAAACTCACATCAATGAGAGAATTCATACCCTAAAATGTGTATTTTGTCAGCATGAATTAGTAATTTGATCCCTCAAATTTTTTGTTTGTAACCTAGAATGACTTCTGTCCCTAAAACACATAATCCAAGTAAGATAACGCAACCTTTCTAACATCCATTGCAGCATTACAACTGTTTGAAGGAGGCTGTCTAATGCTCTGAAACACAGTTGCTAACCTGCAACTAATACTCTGTTACTAAAGCTACTTGCAAATAATTAGTGATATTTAGGCACAATTCATTCTTAATTCTGTCGTTTAGAAATAGAAAATCAAGTAAGTTGAGGTCAGGAGCCCATACAAGGAATCAAACTACTAATTCTGCTCATTACATTATTCATCTTAAGGTACAACATACCAATTTTAGCACACAAATTCTCCACCCAACGCGGACCCCTACAGAAGCCGCCCACATTGATCCTGGGTCTGTTCCAGGTTTCTTCCCGTTAAAGGGGAGTTCTTCCTGCCACTGTTGCTCAATATAATATCTGATGCTCATGTGGGGATTCTTGAATCCTTAATTTTGAATTCCTGAATCGTTGGGTCTCTCTCTAATTAAAGAGTTTGGTCCAGACCTGCTCTTCATGTAAAGTGTCTTGAGATAACGCTGTTGTGAATTGGCGCTATATAAATAAAGATTGATTGATTGATTGAAATTATCCAAAGTCTTACTTTTGATAGCCTCCAGGTTTGTAGCATATGGTGCGCCAACGTTTGCTTACAGTTCTTAAATCATGGTTGTGTGTCTCACTGGTAGATGGAATCAGCAGGTCAAGTCAGGCTTGGAGGGTTGGATGCAGATGGATGAAAGGATAAATAAAAGAGGGGCAGCAGTGTTATGGAGAATAAAAGGGAATGGCCGAGGAGGATTAGAGGAGGGAAAGCAGCGGGGAGAGAAGGGAGAGTATGCGAGGTAAAGAAAGGAAGAGCAGGATGAAAAAATGAAGGCAGTAAAGCCAGTGTTTGCCCTTGAATCAGTAGCAGCAGTTCACTGCCCTAGCCTAGTTTAGCTGCTCCTCCCAGGCTAGCCCTGTCAGTGATAAATTAATAAGCACATGTCTTCAGGGGACGTGGGCTTTTTCAGGCCTTGTTATCTCCATCTCTAGTAGCAGACTCTTCCTTTTATTTATTTAGAAGATGTAGGGAACAGCCAAAAAAATAATGATCCTTTGAAAATACTTATTACAATGTCTAAAAATAGGCAAAAAGACCTAAAAATCTGTGTAACTGATGTCAGCTAAAGCTTGCTCCATGCACTCAGACCAGTACACACCTTAAAAAAGCTGAAATAATTTGTTAATTTGCAGAAACTTAATAAGGAATCATTTTATTTGTTGCCAATTGTTTTGCCGCATTTTTCCTGCAAACATGTCAAACACTCTCTGTGGTGAAAATTTGGTGCTTTTCTTAGGTTTCCAATAGTTGTAAATTGAGCATGTTTGGGTTTTGGACAGTCTACATACACCAAACATTTGTCAAGAAAAAAAAAATCATTATTTGTAGCCTGAATTTGGTGCACATCAGTCGGTCTCTTTTTGAAGCTGTACTGTATTCATCTGAATAAAGATGCCAGGGTTACCTCCACTCTAGTCAGCAGCGTCACACTCCCTATGCATACAGTACAGTTTCACCCCAGAGCAATCAAAGCCTTCTGCAGCTAGCTGTTAATTGCCTCTACGCACTTTCCCTGCCCAGGTTTACGTGCCCTGCTTAATGGCGTTTGCAGGAGGAGGACGGAGTTTCTCTAAACTGGTGATCCAGTCTCAAGCTTGCTTCACTACACTTCAGTTCATCGTAGGCTCCGACCTTTCATGTCTCTCTCCACTGTGTTTCGTGGAGGGGCTGACTTGCTTTACAAGTGCTCTTTCGGGGGAAACAGTAAAATAAGATCCATTCTCTGCTGGCCTGAGGGGCTGTGACACTGCAGAAAGCCTGAACGCCTACAGTGGAAACAAGTGCAGCTCTGTGTTAGCAACTGTGGGAGTGGAGCGTTTTGTTCGGGGCATTTGCATGAAGTTTGTTTGGTTGCCATCTGGGTGAACAGTTGCACAAGTTCTTCTTTTTCCATGTGTTTATCTGCCTATTGACTCTTTTTATTAACTTGTCTTTCTGGATACCCAAAGAAAAGCTTTAGATCACAACTACCCCTTAGAGAAACCAATTTATTGGTTGCAGTTTATTTGCATGTTGGTTTCATATTTTGTCAAAAGACTTGTATTTCTATTAGTTTTTAAGTAATCAGTGATAAAGGGAAGTTTAAGCGTGCATTACATACGTTCAGTGCAGCTCTGTAATCACAAGTGTCCCACCACAATCTTCTTTAAGTTAAACAGATTAATACTGTGATGCTCAGTGCGTCCTTTGGTCCTTCAGAGGAAGGTCTAACTACTACAGTGTTCATACTGATACTGGCTTAGGTAATGAACCAGGGTTTTCCTGTCAAATAATGGTTTCTCCAAAGACAAACTCTTCAGGATTTAGCGTGTTTCAAACGATTAACTTGAGTCAAATGCAGCGATGGACAGTAACTAAATACATTTACACAAATACTGTGCTTAAGTTCAATTTTGAGGCACTTGTAGTTTGAGTAGATTCAGTTTTTGCTACTTTATACTTATACTTCACTACATTTTGTATGGAAATATTGTCCCTTTTGCTCCACTATATTAATTCTATAACTTCAGACATAATACAAAAACATAATTGATTGACTTTGCTGGCAACAATGATCTAATACACTATAAGATGTTGAAAAATGTTATTCTCTCATGGTAAACATGACCACATCGCCCAAACTTAGCATACTTTTATTTACTTAAAAACAATACCAGTGCATTCATCTATGGCAGAACTGGATTTATTCTAAAATCTAATGAACTGTGATGTTTCCGTCAAGAGAAAATCTTCCAAAATAACTGTTTACAGTTATACTACATGTGGTAACCATCTAAGGACAATATGATCCATTTACTGATATTAAGGGATATAACGTCACAGTCAGCTGCGGGTTTAAAGGGGTCGTGATTCTTTAAGGTTTGCCCGTGGCAGTAAATCTTTATTTCTCCATAACGTGGCATAAAATGTGCACAAAGTGTCTCACTGTGATTCACAACACAGAACTACATTTCACAGCCTCGATGATGCGCCGCGGATTAAGCGTGATCCAGACTTTAGCAGAGCTCGCCGTGGTCACTGGGCCCAGCCTCGCCTGAGACAATCACATTGAGCTTTATTGATTTAGTATTGATCTATATCACCTCCCTCTCGTGCGTCGTCTCATACTGATGGAAATTTCCAGACTGCCGCACGCTAGAATACCAGCCAGTATGCTTCTGCTTTTGCTGCATTAAGAAAAGATCCCTCTCCATCTGTTGCCTTTATATTCTCTACATGCCTGACAGCTCTATGAAAGCAGTGGCGATGCGATGAGGGAAGTGAGACTACAGTGAATCAATGAGGAAATCCCAGTCCCCTTGTTAAATATCATCGAGTTAACCATCTTTGCTCTATTGTACGAGCGGTGAATGAGACTCAATTAACACGGAACAAATAGCTTATACAGGATAGTAGAAGTCCTGTCATTTCCATCTGTGTGTGTGTGTGTGTGTGTAAACAATAGATCAAAACACCAGCTGTGAGAGTACACTGACAGATGAGTGGACATAACAGCATGCAAACAGTGACAGTGCAGTTTGAAGGATTTTCTCAAACACCACCTAGGAAGTGCCCAGTTATTCAACCATTCTGTAGCCTCTCTGCAAAGCTCACCTACTAATTTCTATATTCAACCGTATCAGATAGTGAGTAAAGACATATTAGACATATTTAGTACTTGTTACTTTACGATCACACTTTAAATTACATTACAATCTAAAGCAACGTCCAAACGGCCAAACACAGCAGAAAATAGTGCCAAAGGTCGCAGATGCGGGCCATGACAGTTTGTCAAGCTGTATTTCCAGTCATGTGACTTTCATCACTGCGCAATCTCCCTCGCGGCTTCACACATGCAGCAGATGTTTTACAGTAAGAGCAGAGCCCTTAGACCCACTGAGGGCATGTTCTCACTCCCAGATCACTTCAGCCCAACCAGCTGCCCATCCTTGGATACTCAAGCTGTGGCCTTATGTGTTTGGGACGGTACAATCCAAAAAAAAAAAAAGACAAATTATCCAGCAATGAACAGGCAAAATACAGATTATATGCTTCCGTCTGATAATTGCAGTGAAATAAAGCACTTGTGTCACTCAATCCCCTGCCAAGTGACATCCATCTGTCACAGAGGAGATGACGTTAACACCAGCCCCAAGGATCCCATTTATCTGCTGACACACCACAGATTAGGACTGGAACCAATTCATTCAAACGACTAGATGAGGGTGAGTCCATATCATTTCATTTTGTGATACTGTGCACTATTTAGAAATTCAACTGAAAATCTAGATATGGATAAAATGAACAGATGGCAATGTCTGATTTGGGTTATCGGGTGAATTAAATAGCTGAAAAATCAGGTGATTTCATTAAATTGATGCCAAATCCAGTAAATCCAAGATTAATAAAAAGTCAGAAAATCCTGCTCGCTGATTTGCAGCATCGCCTGCAATGACTCCATTCAACCAGAGATAATAAAGGAAAAGCTGCGACTAACATGTCCTTTTATTATCAATGAGTCCCCAAATTATTTTTCTAAATTATCCCATTAATTGTTGGGTTGTTTAATTTAAAATAAAAACAGTATAAAACACACCCCTCAAAAATTTCCCAGATTTATTTGGCTTGAAGAAAAAGAAATGATTAAAAATATTAATTGGTTGACAAAATAGTTGGAGATTCATTTGTCAGCAAGTCACATTAATCACTTTCTACATTTCTGGCTTCTATTAGTCTTTGATTTGACTGTTTAAATGAACATGGATCTGAATGATGGATTAGACTCTTTTTTTTTTTAGCATATTTGTGATCAGGGTTCTCAAAGTAAAGTGCTCTTGGGAGTCTTTTTCTGTAATATTTGTAGGAAAAGATAGCACTACATGAATAAAAGAAGACTTTTTTTCATGTAGAAGCCTTTGTTATTTCAGCTGCCTAATGGACTATCTCCATTTACACAAGCTTTGGACCAGGTCAGCGCCACACTGCGTGAAACTGCCTTCAGCCCATTTGGGTTTAATGTACACAGAAGATAATCCTCCAAGGCTTCTTGTTAGTGATTGGCATTTGTCTTTGCCTTTGTAGTCTGCATCACTGTGTTTCTTCCCAATCCCACTGCTTTGATTACTCCTGGAAATTACTGGAGGTTGCGGACGCCCCCTTTACTGTTGTGTTCTTTCTGTCCCGTCCTACAGAAGAGCAGCACTGTCCTAGCTGTTTTGTCGTCAAAGCATTATATTTTAGCCAATAAAAAGCGAGATTATGAAACATATTTCCATACAGGTGTGAACACGAGCAGACGGATTAAATCTGGTGAATTTCTGGCAGCGTGGGTCCAGCTTTAGAGAGATTTGGACCACATTCGGTTTGGTTTGGCTCCCGTCCACAGAGTCTAAAACAACCACTCACTGACCTGGCAACAACAATCCCACACTGCAGGCAGCTGTGTGGTTATGACACTGCTGTGACTGCTGCGTGCGTGCGCATGTTTTCCTTCCATATAAAAACTATGGGTCGTCTTACGTACACAGTCTTATCTCACACGGCAGGAGGCTGGAGAGTTTTGACACTGTCGGTATGTGCATACGTGAGATCCTTCACATAAAAAGGCCACAGGTTCAGCTTAGGTACACTCCATGAGAATCAACACTAGCATGGCAATATGCTGCTTTTTTTGTCATATATGACAGCAAACTGACGTGCTTGGTCAGAAATGACCAATCAATCAATCAATATTTTACGTAGCGCCAGTTAATAACAGTGTTATCGCAAGACGCTTTCCATAAAGAGCAGGTCCAGACCAAACTCTTTAATCAAGAGAGAGACCCAACGATTCAAGAATTAAGGATTCAAGAATCCCCACATGAGAAAGCATCAGGAATTAGGCAACAGTGGCGACTCCGCTTTACAATCATTATTTTAAATATGTATATACGTGCACAATAAAGGTCCCCGGCTGGAATCAGACTACAGACAATTATGTGGTGTGCACCTTCACCATTCAGCTATATAGACCCCTAATTGATTGCAAGATAAATCAATAACTAGAATTACCAACTTGAGCTTGTTGAGACAGTTTACATCCATGTCTGACTCTGTCCAGACCCAAAACTGGTGTCACCGTTTAAGTATGTAAATTAATCTGCACTTCTGCTCCTGAGTTATAGATTTGAATAACAGCCAGAGAAGTGGTTTTGCAGAATATTATAATGTCACAGTGAAGGTGACCTTTGACATATAAAATGTCATCACTTGATCATTTTATCCTATTAGACATTTGTGTGAAGTGTTGGAATAATTAGTGTATGAATTCTTGAATCATAGCCAAAAACGTGCTTTGTGAGGACACAGGGACCTTGACCTTTGACCACCAAAATCAAATCAGTCCCTCCTCGAGTCTAAGTGGATGTTTGTGGCAATTTTTTTTTTTTTTTTAAATTCCCCTCAACATGTTCCTAAGGTATAGGATTCACAAGAACAGGACCGACAGCTGATTAAAAAAACGACGATCCGGAGCCATAATAAAACTGAACACACAGCCCAACACCAAGTTAAACCTGATGTAGCTCAATACCTCCAGTAAATTATTACCTTTATGAACTTTATGTTTGTGGAGCTGATGAATTGCACAGCATTACTCAGAGAGGTGTCATCCAATATGCGTAAATATCAAAAATACACCTCAGAACAACACAATACAACTCAACAGCACCACAAGATACAAACTCCAGCTGTAGCAAAGTTGAATCGACGCCTCAGTTACAATTATAACCTTCATGAAGTTGAGATGTCTTGCAGGGCTGTTCTAGTTTAACTGGGTGGCCCTGCAGTAATAAACGTGTAACTGAGTGTATTACACCATCAATCCAGAGTGTATTACAGCAGCTTTAATATACTTTTGCTATAATTTTTCTAATATCAGCCCCACTGCAAAGTTGACCTTTACTCCACTTGGTTCATAAACATATCTGCTGTCTCTTACACAATGACTTGGTTGTTTAGCTAACAGGTTAAACTTTGCTGAGCTATAGGAAAGATTTTGCATAAGTCCCTCAGATAAGACCAAACGTCACATGCAGTCTTTAAAGTAGCTGCAGGCTAAATTCAACTTGTTTAGGTTGCTGCTGTTGCTGAGATACTGAAGTCAGGACCCAAAAGTGCATGAATACAGACCAAATACACACTTTTATCTTTAAAGATTAGACATTGTGCCCTAATATCTGCAGTACTGCTTCTTTACATTAAAGAAATTAAGAGTTTGGGGAAATCTCCCACCTTCACCTCTTCCTCCAGCATGTAGTGCAGATGCATCAGAGGCTGTTGTGGCACTGAAGCGTCGTCAATACAGTTATTTACCGTGCATAAATAACTCCTTTTACGTCCGTCTTGCACGGTTTTCTCAGGCTTGCCACTCAGATTTTATTATACTGGCTTTATTTTAGGTTTCTACTCTTTCATGGAGATTTTCCTTTTACTTCAAAATTCCATTTCATGTTTCAGTTTGTAATTTTGATTTAATAAATGCAACATAGATGAAGACATTGTAATAAAAATCATCATTATATTTGCTGATTGGCAATATTGTAGTACTGCAGTGAATTTCCTTTTTTGATGAATGTGCTGATTACTATCCCAATTAATGGGTTAATTGTTCAGTCAAAAAAAAATAATGATTGAATAACCTCTAATGATAATTTCCTGAAGCCATAAAGCTTATTTTGTCTGAGCAACAGTCCAAAATAGATCAATTTACCATCACATAAGTAAAGAAAACCAGCTACGCCTCACAGATGCAGATCACAGAAGCTTGAAGACAGGACTGTTTGGTATTTGTGCAGAAAAACGACATGCCACAATAACAATTAATCAAAAGCGTTGCAGCTGCATTAATAATGTACATGTGTGGCCAAGCACCCTGCAGTGCACTTTGCAATACACTTGTGCCTATGGCACACCATATGGAGAGCCCAATCCCATCTAATTCAGGGCAATGGACCGGATACGATTATGCAATGTGCAAAGGATTTCAGAGAGCCCAGAAATGAAAGTCAGCCTGTCACATCCTAAAAACGACGCTGCTGCATCAATTATTGCACATAAATTATATATAGGAGCAGCACAGGATGGTCGTTTAGGGGCCATTACTGTGCCACAAAACACCAGAACATTCCAGCACAGACAGCTTAATAAAAACCGAGCTGAAGCATGTTTGCAGGCGATGAAGCTTTCCAGAAACAGTCAGAACAGAAAACGAAACCACAGTTCAAAAGAACGACAACTTCAGACACTACAAACACAGGATGCATGTTTCTGTATGAGTCTGTTGTGTTCAAAAAAACCCGTCAAAAACCAGGTGATTTTGAGCCGCATCTCACATTTATGACAACTTACTGATTATAAACAACTGTAGAAT